>NC_081407.1:580743694-580795194 GCF_030272615.1 Cryptomeria japonica | reverse complement strand
TATACAAGCATAATGGTATAATTGAACCATAATGACCTGAGAAAAATTTACCTGATTTTTGATTTTGCAAGATAGCACAAGCGTCAAGGTATAATTGAACCAGGACAACCTGAGTGCGTATTGCGTAAACATACAAGAGTTAACCTTTGTCCCATACAAATCCGAAATGTCCTCAGCGATATGCCACCGGATTTCTTCATAGGACAAATTTGCATGGTAAAAGAGTTCACTCACAGATAGAAGACAAATAAAACATCACATTCCTTCCTTACTTCTCTAGTCGTAAGACATCCTGGAGGTGCTCAGGAGATATGATAAGCAAAAATTAACAACCATAAGTAATCATGCATGCTATGGGAAATGTATTCTTGTCAATTAAAATATCTTGCAAAATAGATCTTTGTTTAGTTGAAATTAGTTCAAGTTCATGATGTTTAGCCTTCTTGCATTGTCGTTTGTCATTTGTTGTTTGTTTTGATCCTTGTTGTCTTGCTAAGTTTTTGGTCTGATGTTGAAAATCTTGAATACGAAATGCCCCAAGCGAGGTCAGGATTTTGCCCCTTGTTATTGATACTACTTTGATATGGATATGTGCACTGATCACCTAGCCATGGTGGGATATTATTTGGATAAATGTTTCAGATAAACCAAGGACAGTGACTACACTAAGTATGTCCAAGATTGATAAGCATTTGTGAATTTTTGGTGATGTCTCAGATGGATGGATATGATATGTACAATATGATTTGTGAAACATGTATTTCCATCAGTTGATAAAGATAAGGCTAACTATAATAAAGTCCAGCAGTCATACTGATTGATGTCATTGTTATGATTTGGTTGATGATTGATGTATAAAAACTTATTTCTCTTGATGAATTTGGAAAAACTAAGTTGTTGTTTCTTCAACGTGATGTTGCGATAGAGGTTCTTTCTTCTCAGAATAAGGGGATTAGTCATGCATGAGTGATCAATGGTTTCCTTGAATTGGTTTGGATTTAGTTGATTCCTGTTTGAGAAATTTCAAATCTTACTTTATCAGAGTGAAGGTTTAGCTGCCCCTTCAGGATAAAGCGTGTCAAATGATATGGATAAAAGCCTCCCGGTCTGGAAACTGGATTTGACAATTTGAAAATTCTAAACAAGTGTTTTTGAGATAAAATCCGTAAGATGGTAAAGGATTTGATTGATACTGATGATGAAAATTTTCCGGATTATGATAGGAGAGACATCCTCTATTGCTCGATTCGTTTAGGATTCGGACAACTTTGTTTGACACAAATTTTGCTTAAGAAATAGTTTTTAATGGTTTGTTTTTGTCACTCTGCTTTGATGAAAAATGATGTTGATGGATGGATTGATTATCAAGACTTGATGATTGATAGGAATGTCTGGTTTCAAAGAGTGAGTACCCCGTATAAGACCGATCTGTCTGGTTTCGAGTGTACCTATCCCTGTATAAGACATGTTTGATGTTGATGTTGATTTCAAGAAATGAATTGATTAACAAGACATGTGATAAGTTTGATTGTATACTTTGAGAGTTTTCCTGTTGTTGATCTGATTTGATGGATGGTCCATGTGTTCAAGCTTTGATTTTATTTTTTTTTTGATTTTGTTGATTTTTTTGAGTTTTTGGGATATTTTGATTTTTTTGAGTTTTTGGATATTTTGATTTTTTTTGAGTTTTGGGATATTTGGATTTTTTTATTTTTTATTTTTTTTGAGTTTTTGGGATAGAAGAAAGATGTATTTGGTTGCCCCAATGTATATCAAGACAAGGAATGGATGAATGGATGACTGAACCATTGAGGTGGAAATAGATTTGTTGTCCATAGTTTTGATCAAGATCAAGGATGAAAAAGTGGATATGGATAGAGATAGGATATAGATAGCACTGGATGATGGAAGAAATGAATAGATATGATAGATAGATATGGATTAGAGTGAAGCAAGATTGTAGAAAGAATTGGAGGATAGAAGAAATGAATAGATAGGATAAGGGATATGGATTAGAGTGAAGCAAGATTGTAGAAAGAATTGGATGATAGAAGAAATGAATAGATAGGATAAGGGATATGGATTAGAGGATATGGATGAGGTGAAGCAAGATCGTAGAAAGAATTGGATGATAGAAGAAATGAATAGATAGGATAAGGGATATGGATTAGAGGATATGGGAGATATGGTAGGAAGAATAGAGTAGATGAACTTTGCCCCCAAGCATAGAGGTTTCCATTTGCAAAAAGGTGATATGTAAGATTGTCATAGTATTTAGCACCATCTGAATAAGTGTTCTTGAACTTTTCAAAGATAGAAACCCAACCCACACTTAGAACCTCTAGAAAATTCAACTGAACATTTCTAGCAACTAGGAAGCAGACTCAAAAGGGAAGAAGAATCCCAAACTGGATCAAGGTACTTAGTTCTTTGATTACCGATGTGTGTGCAAGTGGGTTCATTCTGGCTCATATGATCATTGTAATCTTCAGAATCCAACATGGCTAGCTACCTGAGTTACCTTAACTTCAAAAGCATCCTGGATAGAGCCTCGCTGCCAGCGAGCGTCCATAGCCCCGACGAGGTTATCGCTGTAATCTCACAAATATTGCTCCATTGCCAGCCAGGCGTCCATAGCCCCGATGGAGTTACTTGGATGTTCCCATAGCCAATCATTTTGATATTTCATTTCATTGCATTTTTCTTTTCTTGATATTCATTTTCTTGCTCATGCTTTTGATATTTTTTTTTTTTTTCTTCTTCTCTTTTTTTCTTGCATTGGCTTGTAAGTGATGAAACTTACATGGGTCTGATAATTACAGTGGCGCTGAAGCAAGATTTTAGATTTTTCACGAGCCATGTCTTCAATTTAAGAGATCACAATGATTTTTAGAGCAATCAATTAAGTGTATGAGATATAGTAATCAAAAGATGTCAGTACCAAGATATGATAAGTGGTTCTTTTCTGGATTGAGTGTGTATCCCAACCAAAAGAAAATGTTTAAAGAGGAACAACCTCGGATTCTGAAGCATTTCATGAATAGATATCTAGGAAAAGGACTGAACATTAGATTCGAACATGGGCAAGTATGTGACAAAATGACACAAACACCTATATCACAGAAGAAGGATTTATGCAAAGGATTGAATGAAAGGGATGGAAGGATAGAAAAGAGGCGTTGGATAATAGATAGAATGTTTGAAAATTTGTGCAAGGATAGAGGGAAATGTATTCAGGATGAGTGTTGGTACTTGAGAAGTGATGAAGAGATGGAGGAAAATTGAATTTTGGGACAGAAGGACCCAAAATAGATAGAGGAAATGATAGAAGAATAGTTTTGGAAAGATGTTTAGATAGAAGGTTGAAAGAATTTCAAAGATGTGCTCCTCATTGATCTTTCTTATGGATCATTTGAGGTGATGGATTTGTGGATGGAGGGAAGTAAGGACCCAATATGGATGGAAGGGATGGAGAATTCGATTGTGGAATGAAAGGGACTTAAGATAGATTTGGAGGATGAAGAGATTCCTTGATCTTGATCTTGACTTGGAGTAGGATCATTTGAGTTTGTGCTTTTCTCTTGATTTTGAATTAGAATAGTGGAGGATATGGAAGGAATATCACGATTTTGCTTAAGAGATAGATGTTGAATGGGACTCTGCTCTTGAGATGAAAGAGGGTTATTGTGGATGGAATACCAAAATTTTAGGGGATCATCATAAGATTCTTGACAGGTGGGATCTTGATCGAAGATGGGATCAGATTGGAGAGCCATGATATTGTGATCTTGATTTAGGCTAGGACTCATTTCCTTTGACTGAGTTTCCACTTTATGATTTTTCCTTGTTTGAACTGATTTTTGAGTTTGATTGTTGGATACTTTGCAAGATATTTTAACATTTGTGACAAGAATACATAGCACACATGAAGACAATGATCATCCTAATGCTAAACATTGAGTGTATATTCTTTTGAGGATGTGTTCAAATCCTCGATGTTATCACTGGTCTGATTTACAACAAAAGACACATCAGATAGACTCTTTATTCAAAGGTCATTGACAGTATCATAGCCCACTAGTCTCGATACTCCGTCAGCTCAAACAGCCGTGTCACCCCCTAGAGGGCGCCCATTTTTTTGCCTTTTGCCAGAAAGTAACCCAAAGTGAATCGCTTCACAATTGAGTAGTTATCTTGGGAGATATATGGTGAGTAATCTTGGGGGCAGATTCTTCCCCACCCTTGCACTATGATATTGCCAATGTTTGGCGACTGACTCGGCTCAAAGTTTCTAATGCTAAGGTTCTTAATCAGGCTTCCTGTTCGGCCGTCAGTGATAAACTCCCTCAGGAGGCTTCCCAACCTTTACAACAAAGGCTTTACGTATCTCAAGGATACTGGGGGAAGGCTAATCGCTGCGCGTAACCGTTGAAAAGGACTTTCGTCACTTTCCACATTTGATTATAGTCGGTTGGAATACTTGGTGTCAAATTCGTTCCCCACTTAAGTCGTTCCCTTCACACCGGCCATAAACGGCTTTAAGAGTTGATTGCAACTCCTCGGGAAGGCAGGCCTGCTAAAGGTTTTAAATGTTTGAAGTACAGAAAGCTTAAGAGTGGCTTGGCTTTTTGGTCACCCAGTTATGGGGAGAGCATATACCTTCCACTTTCGAGACAAGGCAATCAAGGTTCTTTTTAGCCTTTAAGACAATGATTTGCTAAATTCTATTTGGAGATGTTGCTCCAACAAGCATGATGTTCTTTTTAACCTTTCATAGCAAAGTGTGTATTTCCAAAACTTTTATAAAACAAGCCTGGTCAACAAAAGTAAATCGTGATTTTTGGTCAACAAAATTAAAGTCGATAGGGGAAAACTTTCCCTCTTTGCTTTGCACAAAATGAAGATGAGGTTCTTTTACTTTGCAAAATGAAGTGAATCCTTTTAAACACCAAAGGATGGTGAGGTTCGTTTTAAGCTTTGCAAAAAGTAAATTTGCTTGTTCTTTTTAGAGCTTCCAAAATGATGTGTTTTTCCTAACTTGCAGGAATGAAAGGTTTGTTTTGTTGTTCTTTTTACCTTGCAATAAAGAAAAGATGAAGTTTCTTTTAAAACACCAAAAAGGAAGGCATGACGTTCATTTTATGCATCCAAATGAAATGATGAGGTTTATTTTAATTTGTGCAAAAAAGGAGAGTGAGTTCTTTTTAACCAAGTTTTGTTGAAAGAAAGTAAAAAAAAGAGACTTAAACCCTCTAAACTAACTCCTTCCCCTGCATAAAAAATATTAGAACCTGCACACAATCAGTGATCAAATGTTAGTGTGGGCTTACACAAGCCTAAATTCTGATCTTGGTTACAAATTTTACAATTCTGATCCTGAAATGCCCTGAAATTTGACTAAGTCTGAAATTTGGAAGATCTTCCAAAAACTAGATTTTGCATTACAACTCCTAGAGGTCTGAAACCCCTCTCAAACATCCTGAAAGTATATATGGAATATAACTTAAAGTATAAGAAAGGAAAAAGATAAGAGGAAATGTAACTAAATGTTATATTCCATATATACTATGCCTCTCACAAGCCTAATTTTTGACTCTGTCATAGATTTTTGACTCTGTCAACTCCATGCGCTAAACTATTGCACGGACGCGCTAAGAAAAAGCACCCACGCGCTATTATGTGCCCCCAATGCGCTAATCTGTTTTATGGACGCGCAATTCTATTTTTCTCACGCGTCAAGACTTACAGGAAAAATATTAGTGAAAGTCACGCGCTAAAGAAAGGACTCCACGCGCTAGAGTATAGTTCCCAGGCGCTAAACAGTGAGTGGGATGCGCTAGACTGTTAATCAGATGCGCTACTCTATTTTTCTCCCACGTTGATACCTATAGAAAAATTTAACGGAGGTCACGCGCTAATGTTTGAACTGCACGCGCTAGGTGATGGTCTGCACGCGCTATACAGTGGATTGGATGCGCTACTCTGTATACCGGATGCGCTAAACAGTGTTTTTCCCACGTTGAAACCTACAGGAAAATTTTTTAAAATAATATCATGCGCTAAGAAAAGATCTTCACACGCTAAAGCAGAGAGCCCACGCGCTAAACAGTAGGCTAGAAGCGCTAAACTGTTAGGCGGATGCGCTAATACATGCTTTTGACGCGCTGATTCCTGTTTCCCGCGGACCTGCAAAAGTGATCAATTTCAAAAACCGATGTGTTATTGGGGGTCGTGCCCCACGGTGGGCGCCAGAAATGTATGTGGGAAAAGTGGGTTGTTAGAATTTAAAATGTGAAAAATACGTAAAATACCAATCCACACACACACACAGGACTTCTTGATGCAAGCTATGGAGTAACGATGTGTTACTCAGCTTCCCAAGGAGGGTCCCATGGTTCTCTATCTCACAATGTCCCTCAAACCAATGTTTTGCTCTCAGATTACTGAGCAAAATGGTTTAGGGATGGCAAATATGAGAACGAGAGAGATTTTAACTGTTTTTAATATGAGACGTGTTATAAGCTAGATGAGATGCTAGAAATGCAAACTACTAAATGATAAGATGACGAGGTTAGTATGAAGATTATCCTAGCATACTATATTTACTCTATGATTGAGCTAAAATGATAAATAAACTACTTTAGCATGCATGTTCATGATTAATTTTGATCTAAAAGAGGCTAAATGATGAGCATAAGATGATATGAAAGCTTGAAACAATTTGAGCATAAGTGTGATGCTTCAAATTTGAAAGATGATTATTGTTTAGAATGGAGGAATGAGAGCTCTATTTATAGCACAAACAGGGCAATGGATGGTCAGGATTGAAAGTTTCAATCAAGGGTTAAGTTTGAAAGTTGGGGATCCATGTGCACAATTTGCACCAATGAAATGGTGACAAATGTCCACACCAGATTGGGTTGAAAGAAGAGGTTGGAGGCATTAAAGGTCTGAGGAGACCTCATGGTTATCTAAAGGCTAAGGGTCAAGTCTAAGTTAGGTTTACCCAATGAATTAAGATCTAATCCAAAGATAAACCTTTGTGCAAATGATTAAGAGATAATCATGGTCAAAGCATTAATGACCTGATGAGACCCTTGGGTTGGGTAGAGGTTGAGTCAAAACAAATGTTTTAACCATGTGGGAGGGTTTGAAATAACCATTAATGGTTATTGGAGACTTTGGGGATTAAGTGGTTGAAGGTTGGAAGCCTTCAATGGTTATCAAAGACTTTGGGGGTTTTGGTGGTTGAAGGTTGAAAACCTTCAATGGTTATCCAAGACTTTGGGCCATTTGAGAAGTGACCTCCCTTTGCTTAGGGATGTGACAAAGTTTAGAGGAGGGTTAGGTTAATTAGAATTGGTTAGAATATTCTAGAAGGGGTTAGGAAGGGGTTTGGGATTTTGCAAGTGGATGGGGGGGGTAATAGGATTTAATTGAATTAAATGATTTTCATTCAATTTGGTTGCAATTTGGAGAAATTAAATAAATATGATTTATTCAATTTAGGATAACTATTTAATTAAATTTGAATTTAATTAAAAGTGGATAGGGGGATTTAATTGAATAAAATGATTTATTCATTAAATGGGTATAGTGAATTTTATTTAAATAAATTGAGTAATTTACTTAATAAAATAGAAGAATGTGAATAATTTAATTAAATTGGATTTAATTAAATAGGGAAATGAACATAAAATATTCATTTAGGAATGTGGTCATTTTTATACGTCTACAGAAATTACACACCTCTAGGAGAACGTATTGAGTCAGTGCTCAAAAAGTTAATACAAACAAACATGATCACTTTACCTGAAGTGAGAGTGTATGAACCAGGTCCTTTCAAACCCACATGGTGGATTGATAATTATTTCTATGATTATCATTGAACTAAAGGTCACAAAACAACAAGTTGCTACAAATTGAAAAACTTGGTCCAAGATATGATAGACCAAGGGGACATCACAATCGATACCGATAAAACCTCAGCAAACACAAATCATACAATTTTTAAGGATCCTTTTGTTAAGCATGACAAAGGGAAAGCTACCACATCAGGTAACCAAGACAATACAGCTAACTACACAAAGGTCTTGTACGACTACACTATTCATGCCATTAGCTCAGGAGATATAGCAAACAATGATTCACAAGAAACACTTGATCAAGATGACCAATATCAAGACACTCACACAAATGATAACCAAATTTGTATGATATCAAAGGCACCAAAGTACGATGATGATAGAAATCTTTGTCTTAGAGACTGGGGGCATCATCAACCATCTCACTCAGGTTGGTTTGAAGATGAAATCATAGAACACATCATGGATGTCAAACATACACATAAAGACTGTGAAGAGGGATTTAACATAAATCTTGATAAAAGAGCTTATGATACTGACAAATCTTATAATTCAAATGATATAGTCGCTACAATCACCATAACTCCCAAAGATAGAGAGTGTGCAGTGGTTACTCGCAGATAAAAGGTAACTTTACAAGGGATACCAACAAATCATCCACCAGCAATAGGGACGTATAATGTTGTTGAACAACTTAAGAAAACTCTGACACAAATATCATTATTCAAACTTTTGTGTATTTCACCCACTCATAGAGCTATACTGGACAAAGCACTTCAAGATTCGGTAGTGAACAAAGATATAGATGAAAATGCCTTCCAATCTATGGTAGGAAATCTGACCCAAGGCACACGTATTGCATTCATAGAATAAGATATTCCTAGTGATAGACTACTTCATAACAACCCACTACATCTGGAAGCTTACATTCATAAGAGAAGAATCAGAAGAGTACTCATAGATGGGGGAGCCGGTCTCAACATTTGTACTTTAAAGCTGGTCAAGGCACTAGGATATTCTAAACTTCACATTGCTTCTTCCAAGAGGATACATATCAAGGCTTACGATGATGAAGAACGTCCATCAAAAGGCATTGTAACATTACCAGTACAAGTGGGACCCATAACAACAGAGGTTACTTTTCAAGTCTTGGATAGAGAACTGGGATATAACATGTTATTGGGTCTCCATGGATCCACACCATGCAAGCAGTACCATCCACATTTCATCAGTGTGTCAAATTCCCATATAATGGTGTTGAAATCACCATAAGGGATGATCCAAATCCCTTCCAACATTGCAATTACTTGAAAGAAATTATGGATAATCAGGTACCTATCAATCAGGCAACACCTCTCACTACACAACTAGAGATATTATAGACCACAGAAACAAAAAAGGATATGTCTACAACTTCCACCTTACAAATAAAAGATATGGGTTGTGGAGAGTATTCTATTGCAAATAATTTAAGTGGGAAACTGTTATCTCTTTCTCCTAAGTCTTTTGGCAAACCTCACAATATAGTAACAAAACAAGACAAAGGAAAAGAAATTGTTAGATACACAAACTCATGCTCTTTAATTACATGAGGTGACTTACAAGAAGAATCCCTAAATGAAGATGTTAACCATTGGATATATAAAGAAGAAGATCATATGACAATACCCAAAATACACGTAGATCAGTATGGCAATGGATTCAAAATGCTCCAGAGATATGGATATGATGGTACCACAGGCCTTGGGTTATAGAAATAAGGAATAATAGAACCTATTGTTCCTAATGATAATCCAGGGAATCAAGGATTGGGGTATAAACATGTACCACATATCACAGAGGCAAGACAACACACCCTTGATATACTAAATCGACCAATGCAACCGTCAGACTACATACCACAAAAGGATTTTTCCATACAGGTGCTTCCATCTTCATCTCAAACAAGTAATCAAGTACCCATATTGACTAGTGTGAAATTAGATGGGGAAGACATGAGATAACTCCTGCAAGAACCTAGCACTCAATCACAAAATGATGAAGTTATTGATACAACGGTACAAGTTAATGTTGCAATAGAGGCAGGTTTACCACCAGCAGCTGAATCTCATCCATGGTTATTATCACTACTTTTGCCATGAGAAATGACTCATGCTCAACCTAATGAATCAGATGAAGAAATATTGCAAAGGCTCATACCAGGCTTAAGAAGGGTAACTAATGTCCAAAAAAGACCAGTCAATCTACACCAAAATCAACGGCAGGAACAAGAAGAAATAAGTGATGATAGCTCATAGGATGAAACATATATTGAAAGTGAGACAGACTCTCATGACTACGAGTTCTTATCAATCCATGATTCTAGCCCACCAGCAAGTGTAATATTAAGGTATCAAATAAAGCCTATACAGGATGAAAATACACAAAGTCATTCAAACAATCAAGTCTTCATGTTATCAAAGTCTACTATAGAAGGGAGTAATGATTTACCCCTGGTACATTCACACTTGACCGATTGGGGGTAAAAAGGAAAACCAATGCTAGATTGGTTTGAAAGTGACAAAGCAATTGCAGAATTTCTTGGAGTCAAAGAGGGGCTTCCACAAGGTGGTCACAAAGTAGGGTTTCCTATAGACCTAGATAGAACAACATACTTTGGAGAAGAAAGTACCTTTACAACAGAAGATAAAGATCAAAACACCCATAATGGCAAGAGCAAGTTGGGTAACCTTCCTATTGAAAGAGAAAGTTTAACATTACTTATAGAAGGAACAAAAGAAGTAAACATAGTAGAAGGGGAGGTTGTACATAACATCCATCTAGCAAAATCACTAATCATAGAAGAAAAAGATAGATTCATTCATTTTTTCAAGCAAAGACCTATCAATTTTGCTTTGTCCTATGCAGATATGCTAGGCTTATACTTTGAATTAGTGTTGCATCCCTTACCTTTGATACCAAGAGTTAAACCTTACAAGCAAAAATTGAGAGAAATGCATCCAAGTATCGCATTATTGGTTAAAATAGAAATACAAAAATTGCTGGATGTAGGTTTCATTAGACCTACTGACTATGCGGAATGGATATCCAACCTGGTACATGTGAATAAGCCCATAGGAGGCATAAGAATTTGCATGTATTTCTGGGATCTAATTAAAGCTTCTCCTAAGGATGACTTTCCGCTACCAAATATCGATATGATAGTTGACCTTATAGCTGGAAATGAGATGCTATCCTTAATGGATGGGTTTTCAAGATACAACCGGATTAAAATTGCACCACAAGATCAACAAAAAATGGCCTTTACATGCCCATGGGAACATACTATTGGATGTGATGCCATTTTATCTCAAAAATGTCGGAGCAACATACCAAAGAGCCATGACAATGTTGTTTCATAACATGATCCACAACATAATGGAAGACTATGTGGATGATATATTGGTTAAATCACAAACAAGAGAAGGTCACCTTATAGTCCTTGTACATATAGTTGAATTGTTGGAGCAGTATAATGTCAGATTAAACCCGAAGAAGTGTGTTTGGCGTAAAAATAGGTAAAGTATTAGGGTTGATAGTGTCAAATAGAGGAATTGAAATAGACCCTGCCAAGGTCAAGGCACTCATTAATATGCAACCTCCATCAACACTTAAACAACTAAGAGGGTTACAAGGAAGACTGCAATCCATAAGGAGATTCATAGCATAGTTGGCAGATAAGTGTCACCCATTCCAGCATTTACTCAGAAAAAAGAGTTACCTTTAAATGGACAGAACAATGCCAAGAAGCTTTCCAAGCTCTGAAATATTATCTTGTAAACACACTAGTGTTAGTATCACCTACTCTAGGAAAACCTCTATTGTTATACATATCAGCAACAAACTCAACTCTAGGAGCTCTATTGGCACAACATGACGAAAATGGAAAAGAAAGAGCCATTTATTATATAAGTAGGACTCTGATCAGCTATGAGCTTAATTATACCCCTATAGAGCGAGCATGTTTAGCAGTAATCTTTGCATCCCAAAAGCTCAGACATTACATGTTGAGTCATAAGGTACATCTCATTGCATGCTTTGACCCACTCAAGTGCCTATTGACCAAAGCAACATTGACCGAGAGATTGGCTAAGTGGGTTATGATCCTGAGCAAGTTTGATATAGAATATATAGACATAAAATTCATCAAAGAAAAAATTATAGAAAATCAATTAGTAGAGGCTCTTTTACAGGATAGTCACCCGTTGCTGATAGACTTTCCAGATGAATCCGTATTTACATTAACTGCATCTATAATTTGGAAATTATATTTTGATGGGTCATATACAAGTCATGGATCTGTAGCAGGGATTCTTTTCGTCACCCCTCAAGGGGATGATATACCTAAGTCAATTAGGATCAATTTCCAGTGCACAAATAATATAGCTGAATATGAAGCTCTCCTCATAGGGCTTCCTACAACTGTATAGTGGAGAATAAAAGAGTTACAGATCTATGGTGATTCACAGTTGATTGTAAACTAGGTCAATGATGATTACAACATGAAGGATAACAAACTCATGCCTTATAAGAAGCTGGTCCAAGATTACAAGGAACACTTCATAAAAATTACCTTCGAACAGATCCCAAGGATACAAAACAAGGTAGCAGATTCAATGGCTACCATAGGATCTCTTCTGAATATGCCTGCTAATGAAACTCAGTTTGAGTTCATCATAGAACATTTGATGCTACTGCCTTATGAGAATCCCTTATCATAATATGTATGTGCAATTGTGGGTCTAGAATCACCTTGGTGCAATGAGATATATACATATTTACATACTCAATACATGTCACCAGATCTGTCCAGAAATCAAAAGAAGACCTTTATTCATCAGGCATCTAGATACACCATTATAGTTGACACTTTGTATAGAAAGGGTTTCGATGGAACTCTTCTCCAATGTCTGGATGAGAATGAAGCACACCTTGCTTTAAAGGAAGTCCATGATGGAATCTATGGGGCTCACCAAAGTGGTCCACCATTGTCAAAGAAATTGTTGAGAACAGGTTATTACTAGCCAACTATGGAAAAGGATGCTTACAAGTATTTACAAAAGTGTAAATAATTCCAAATGCATCGAGACCTCATTCATGCACCAACACAAGATCTTCAACCCATTACATCACCATGGCCATTTTCACAATGGGGATTAGATATAGTGGGTAAAATGAACCCTATTTCTTCCAATGGGCACATGTTCATCTTGACAGCCACTTAGTACTTTACCAAATGGGCTGAGAAAATTCCTCTCACATACACCACTAGAAAACAGATATCTAAATTCATTCTCAAATACATTATATGCAGATATGGGATTCCACTATGCTTCGTTACAGATAATGGACATCCATTTAAAAACCAAGAAGTGAAAGAGTTGTGTGAGAAATTTCACATACAATAAAGATTTTCCACACCATATTATCCATAAAGTAATGGACAACCAGAGGCTACAAATAAAACAATATTGAAAATTCTTAAGAAAGTAGTCACTGACATAGGACGGGACTGGAATCTCCAATTAAATCCCACTCTTTGGGCTTACAAAACAAGAGTATGCACACCTACAAAAGTAACACCATATTCCTTGGTCTATGGTATAGAAGTGATACTCCCCATTGAAATAGAAATACCTTCTCTAAGAGTCTCCTTACAGAACATCATATTAGAGGAAGACTACAAGGTAGCAAGGTTACAAGAACTCAAAACCCTTGATGAAAAAAGACAAAAAAAATTCAACCATCTACAAGGATATCAAAATAGACTGAGATGGAGTTATAAAAAAAGAGTCCGCCCATGAATTTTTGAAGTGGGAGTTCTAGTCCTTAAAGAAAATCAAAGGAACCTAGTGGAACGAGAAAAGCTAGGGAAATTCGAACCTAACTAACTAGGTCCTTTCATCGTAACAAGGGTCATAGGTAGTGGACCATATAATTTCGCTACAATGGAGGGAGATCCACTCTCTAACCCTATGATCAACATGCACCTTAAATGATATTATACCTAAGGGTTGTGTAGTCTAGGTTTTACTTTCTGTATTGCATATCATATTATTCAAAACCCTACATTACATATAGTTTCCTTTTTCAAATGCATCGCATCCTCAAAGTTTCCGCATTTTCATATTAGAGCATCAAGAAATCAAGGCAACTATTCAAGTTTATCATTCATTTGCATTCAAGAGAAACAAGGGTCATCTCCTTTCTTATATATTTGGACATGAAGTCTATGAGGTCCTAAGATCATTCATTCACAACATTACCCTGTGATGAAACTTTACTTATGGTTGGGTAATAATTTCACTATTTGAGACTTGTTCACTCAAAATCTATCAATTTCTATATCTCAAACATATTAAGAAAATCTCTAATTCATTCTAGACACCTAGTTGATCATATGACTAATGAAAAATCTAAAATTCTACTTCAGCGCCGATGTAATTGTCACACCCAAGTAGGTTTCATTACTTACAAGTTAAGGAAATAAAATAAAAAGAAAAAGAGCTTTGCCAAATATCCATCTCAAGGCAAAAGAGAAATGATATATAATTGAAATATCATGTATACAAAGAGCAAAAAAAAGCTTGACTATGGGAACATGCAAGTAACTCCATCAGGGCTATGAATGCCTACTGGCAATGGAGAAATATTTGAGCAATTACAGTCTATAACCTCATTGGAGCTCTCAAGGCTTGCTAGTAGTGAGGCTCTATTCGGGATGCTTTTGAAGTTAGGATAATCCAGGCAACTAGTCATATAGGATGCTAAGGCTCTTTAGTGAACACAAGAGAAGGAATTAACTCATCTCCACACACATGGGCAAAAGAAGGTCAAAGTTTCAAGAACCAATGGGGAAGTTTTCCGCTTCTCCATTTGTAAATCTAAGTCACTAAGTATGTTGAGTTGAATGTTCCAAAGGACCTTAGGGATTGATTGACCACTTATCAATTAAATGTTTTTCACCTCCATTTCAATTGGTGTATTACAAATGATAAAACAAACACAATGAACCTTGCTCGAATAGGAAAAGCATCTTCATCATGCATATTGCATTAACATAGGTCATGTCAAAAATTCATTGTCTCCACATCCATTCTATAGATCATCATGTCATACAAGTTTGCACACTGGGGGTATAACTGAAAAAATCCTAAAAATCGGATAAAGTCTTGAAAAAATCCAAAAAATCATATAAAGTCCTAAAAAAATCCTAAAAATCATATAAAGTCCCAAAATTTATCATATAACGTCCTTCGAAAAAATCCATAAACATTGAAAAACTCAAAATCCAAAAACACTGGGGGCATAACTTAAAAAATCAAAAAAATCATATAAAGTCCTGAAAAATCCCCCACCCCCCCAAAAAAAAAAATCATATAACGTCCTTCAAAAAAATCCATAAACACTGAACAACTCAAAATCCAAAAAACACTGAAAATAAAATCCAAAAACATTCATATAATGTCGATAAAAATCAACCAAAAATATCTGCAAAATGTCCTCAAAAAATCAATCCAAAAACATTCAAATAGTGATCTACATAATCCAAAAACATCGAAAAAGATCTTGGAAAAGAACTAAATATTGAAAATCAATGAATTAGAAAAACTTGCAATAAAACGTCTTGTGAGAAACAAATACCCTAGCAGATATCCAACAAACACTTCGCACGAAGTTAACAAAGGATACAACTATCCAGTCAAACATCTGCAATCAACCGATCAAACTGTCTTATCAATCCTATCATATCCATATCAAAGTGATCATTATCTTGTCTTAAACAAAAGAGGGTACACTTGAAATCAGACAGGTCGGTCTTAAACGGGGTCTGCAACTTTTTGAGATCAGACATTATCAACCATCACATCAAGCAACTAAGAACAAAGGCACAAGGTTAGTATAGCTGCTAAATTTTGTCTGGGTCAGTCTTTATCTTTTATCATTTGGCGATAGTATTGTTCCTATGCTACTCAAGGATGTCCACAAGTGACTAGAGGAGCTATGATTGGCATTATCTTTTTCTTTGTTTGTTGTTTGTGGTGTGAACCGATGAAATTCTAGGGAAATTGCTCTTGTGGGTGTCTATGATAGGAGCATTCAACTAGTGGATACCACACATACCTCGACCCCTAGCGTAATTCCCAGAATGGAGGGTTCACTCCTTGCCTACTACGTGTTTGTTTCTACAATGAGATATCTTTGCATCTTGGTTCCTTAATCCCTGATGTGCTAAGCTTCATTGTTCAATAATAAGGCTCTGTGATTAATATATATTGACACAATAAAATATGTGACGTGGATTTGTGATTCTTTCAATTTCATTATCATCTCATTTGCTTATTGATAGTTTGTTGATTTATCATCTTCTTGATGTTGAGGTGGTCCCATAACACCACCACTGCTAGTCCATCTTGAAGTAGATCTACTTGATCTCCTCCCCATAAATACATTGAAGCTAGGCTCTCTCTGACATTCAGGGATGGCTCTCTCATATGCCTGACGATAATAAATAGACTCCTGTGCAGCAGTGAAATACCTATCTGCCTGGTCATGCGCATTTGTAACTAATTTAAATAGATGATCAAAGGAATCCATAGTGATTTGACATCTCCACACTGCCTCATCTCTCTCCCTCTGGGGTTGATCTCTCTCAGCCTCAAGCACACCATAATCTACACGGTAGGTCTCCCACTCAACATCTCGTCTAGCGACCTCATCCTCCAAATTCTGGACCTATGCTCTAAGAATATTCGGATCATCCTCACCAACCTATCCTCTCCCACCCTCTACAACAGGAACATCCTCCAGCCCCGACATGTCCTCATCATCACCTCCATCCTCGCTACTCGATGACTCAGAAGAATCATCGCTATACTCACTGCTAATAGACTCGGTGTCTCCACCAATGTCTACATCCTCATCTCCCTCACCTCCTTCACTTCCTCCCTCATCTCCACTACCTCCTCTCTCGGCTCCACCCTCTCCTCCTCCTTCGGCTATCTCCCCTACGTCTATCCTCAACCACAGTCTAGGATGTCGAATCTGTTGTGTTGTAATCGGAACAACAGGATCAGTAAGTGGTATCGGCCTATGCCTAGCAAACCATGCATCATACTTTGTCGTCGTCCCTTGATCCGTTGCACCTCTACCCCAACCCCAGAGTAATGGCTGTAGAGCATCAAACTCAGTAGAAGAAACATGTGGTTGTATGCAAACACTCCAATCAGATACCTCCCGCGATACGCGAGTAAAGTAAGCAGTAACCACAGGTGTCACCTGTACCTCACCAAACTATCTCAGAACCCGCCCTGGAAGATACATCTCAATAATCCACTGATTCTCAAAGGTCCTACCGATCAGATATCTCTGCTGTCGGTAGAAAGGCATGTGCACTGTATCATCTGCCCACCAAGGCAATCTAAGTATGGTCTCCAAATGAAATGTTGCAAAATGTCAAACTGATGTCTCCAATACAAGGTGTTCCCTAAACCCTTGTGTTTAATACCTATTGTGTACCTAAAAGCATAAGGCTCACCAAGTTGCAAATCTACATGAATAACAGGCCTCGAGATAGAAATATGCTTCCATGCCCAAGTTTGGAGCAGAGTCACACCACAACTGATAGATTGGTATCCTAAATACACAATACCATGCAACTGATAGTATAACATGGCTACTAGACAAGGACCCCACACATACACTCGTCAATGAACAATCATATCATGGAGCACTCTTCCCCATCCAACTAGAAATCCATGACCTTGTCTATTAGGTATCAGTAAACCACCGACAACACCACATAATACAATAGTCATGTCGTCATAGTCTAATCGAGCCCAAGGGATGTCATAACGGCCATTGATCTGCAAATCCTATATCTCACACTCAAAAAGTGCACATAGTCCAGCAATGCCATCATCATGGTCATGTACAACTCTCACACCATGAATAGGAATACGCAATATACGCCATACATCCTCTAATATAATGGATGCCTCACCAATCTGAAGATGAAAGGAACAAGTCTCAGAATGCCACCGCTCTATCAATGCTATAATCATGGTTCTGTTGGCCGTAACCTCTGGCAAGTGTAAAACATGATATAGACCAAGCTGTCAAATATGCTCAATTTCCTCATCAAGTAAATCAGTATGAAGATCAAGTCCACTAGGTCTACTATGTCGACAATATAACACTCCAATGTTCTCCTGCAATGAGAAAATGTTGAAAATATCAGATATCGGATCCTGAAAAACAAAAATATTTTCAAAACGCATGACAAAAATTACATGTACAACAAATGCGTGATAGTTATGACTAATGTCGTACAATTATGACTCTTGCATGACGTTTAAAGCTAATGAATAATGAAGTGAGCCCATGCATTACAATACACACTATTGCGTAAAGAAATGAGCAAATGTGGCATGTTTAACATGAAAGCGTAACACTTAAGGCGAATGGGTAGCATTTAGAGCATTTGCGGTACATTAACAACGTATGCGTAAACATTGACAAGCGATTGCGTAATATAATGCAAAAAATGATTTGTGAATTTTTTCTGGAAAATAGCAAAAAAAAAAAAGGTAAAAAATAAAGAAAAATTTGAAAAAATGCCATGCCGCCAGTCCTAGGAGGTCTCTAATATGAACGTACTCGGTCAGACAGATGCAATCAAGCTCTATAACCATCCATGATGATCAAATACTCGAAAGAAAGCCCACAAATTGCAAAGAAAACAAATAAATTTACTAAATTACAAATGAGCAAATGAAAACCTAAAAATCTCTATTTATAGCTCAAAATTAGGGTTTCTTGACGCCTTGACGCCCGTGGTCGCCGCCAGCTTCAAACACCTTGTAGCCTACTCAAACAATCTCAGAATTGCACAAAACTTCATAGGCTTGCTCATTACACTGATATCAAAAACATGGTCTCAATTTTTGAATTTTCCGACAACCTTTTTCGAGGGGGCATATTTACACTATACAGCAAAACCAAGGCATACTGGGGCAGAATTTCTTGTTTTCTTTGAAACAATGTCATTTCAACTTTGTCTCAAAGAGGGGCAAATGTAGACACTTCAAAATGTCTCATTGATCATGTACTAATTATTCCTCTAATTGATTAAATATTTTTTTAATTATTTAATTAAGTTAATTTATCATATTCTTCTAAATTCATATTTCCTCGCCATCTTACTAATTATTCTATTTTCTATTTCTATCATCATTTAATCATTTTAACCATTTTCTAAATATTAATTAAATATTTATTATTTAATTAATTCTAATTAATTCCCCAATTTAAATAATCGTTATTATTTAAGTAAGTTAATTCTCAATTTCTACCTCTAATCATCTAATCATTCAACCCTCTTCTAAATATTAATTAAATATTTATTATTTAATTAATTGTAATTTAATCCTCTAAATTAAATAATCTTTATTATTTAATAAAATTCCATTTGTAAATAATTAAATAGTTTCTTTAAATTATTTAATTAACTAATTAATTCTTCTAATTTCATTTAATTTCTTATTTCTTCTAATTTCTTCCAAATTAAAATACATGTGCATGATTTCAAAAACCAAATTGAAAATCAAAGTCAAGTTCTAAGTATATTCAAATGCTAAATTGAATTAAAATAAATTCAATTATTTGAATTAAAATTTCATGCAAAGATTAAATTGAAAATCTAAGTTAAAATGCAAGCACATGCTAAATTAATAAATTAAATCATTATATCTCCAATCTCTATTTCCATCTTTCAGTTAGCTTTTTCTAAATTAAGCTTTCTTTGTCATCATCTTCATTTCCTACAATCGTCTTTTTTCTTCTTTCAATCAAGTTTTTCTCAATTAGTTGACTCAATTAATCTATTCAATCTATTTTGTTTCACCTCCAAGTCAGTAGTTCAGCTATCAATCTACATGTGATCTCACCTAACTTCCACCTCTTGATCATTATGTTCCACCTTTCAATCAATCTTCTCCAAAAATCTATAAATTGAGCATTCAATCTCCATTTTCAACAATCACGAACTTTGAATCTTTGTGTCACTTGTAGGTTACCAACGCAATATATGAGAGCCATCATACCATAGAGAAGAGAAGAGCAATGGAAGCTATATGCAATCTTGGAATAGGGAGTTTGATTTGAATTATTTTAATTCCTATTTGCTTGATTGTGTTATTTCATTGTTAGTTTGTTAAGATTCTTTGATTAGAAAGGGATTCATGATTTCCCTTTGCTTCTAATTGATATTTTATATTATTTTTAATGATGAATTTTACATATGACAGATAGAAATATGCTTTGTCTTTAGAATGAAATACCAGATTCTTTGATATGTCAGTAGAAGTAGAGTTATCATAATGAATAACTATTGGTTCATTGCAATCTACCCTTATATTCTTCAACATTTTTTTCATCCATATAACTTGTGTATAGTTAGTAGCAACAGCAACATACTCAGCTTCAATAGTAGATAAAGAAGTACATGATTGTTTCTTGCTGATCCAGGAAAGAAGTTTCTTTAGAAGAAAGAAAACTTCACCAGATGAGCCTATCTGGGTACCTATAACTCCATCCCAGTCCACATCTGTATATGCACATAGTGTAAAGTCATCATAAACCAAAAACCATACCTGAAAATCCTTGAAAATATCTGAAAATCCTAGCTATCGGAGCAAGGATTAAACATAATCAATTTCTTCCTTCTGAGAATATCCTTTACATACCAATATAGCCTTATTCGTCACAACTTGTCCATCCTCATTCAATTTATTTATAAAGCCCCATTTAGTTCCAATAAAATTCTTATTTTTATGTTGGGGAACTAAAGTCCATGTGTTATCCTTTTCTAACTGATCCAATTCCTCTTCCATATCTTACATCCAACATTCATCCTTACATGCTTCATCTAGTGATGCCAGTAGAAATTAAACATACCTCATCAACTACCAACCTTCTTCTTGCCCAATTATCTATTCTTCTGAATGATTTAGCCTTACTTACCTAGGAGTCTTCAAACTTTCAGTTCCTCTGCTCTAATCTTTAGTTACTGTTGAATTTTCTGATACTTACGGAGTAACTGGTTCAACATTCCATTTTGGTATAGGTTCTACTAGTTCAGTTATAACTATTTCCACTTCCGGATCTCTCTCATAATTTTTGATTTGACCTTTGTTCTTCTCATCCACTTTAACATTTGCACTCTCCAATATTCTCTGCAATCTTTTGTTATACCATCTATATGCTTTGCTTTCATTAGAATAACCAAGAAATATCCCTTCATGACATCTAGGATAAAACTTCCAAATCACTACCAAATATTTTGAGGTACCTAGCTGTAGATGTATGACCAAACCATAACTCATAAAGTGAATTATCAGTAAACCAAACCAGATCAAAGATCCAACAAATATTCATCAGTGAACCTTCAAACTGACTTTTCCAAAGATCTGAAACAGGGTTTCAGACCACTACTAGGGCCAATGCAAGATCTACCATCAATTTGCCTCCCCCTAAGGTGAATTCCTTAGATACCGGATGAGTTTCTTGCCGGTGCAGGAACATTTTGCTATGTTGGTTGAGTAACTAAGGTATATGCTTCAGCTGAATGAACATCTTGGGTATTTGATTCTGTCAGTTGATCCCCAGGCTTCATAACCCACTTCTTCTCATGCTCCTTCTGAATATCATCAAACTTTTTCTTTCCCTTCTCATTATATTTATCAGTTCCTCCCGATAGGTTCTTGCTTCTATAAAATTTATCAATGTGTCCTATTTTGTTGCATGCATAGAAAGTAACATTGTGTTGGAAACCAATAATAGTGAGAGGGGGAGTGAATCAGTGTTATACCAGAATAGTAGATTTTAGCCTTAATAAAACATTCATGCACCAACTGGTATACTGGTATAAATAGATTTGAAAGAAGTAAAAGAACAAATAAGCCAAACACATAAATAAGAACTATAACACACATATTTATACCTGGAAAACCTCAATGAGGAGAAACCATGGTGGGTTTTGTGACCCACAATATCAATCCACTCACCATATGAAGAGATATTACAATATATGATGGGCCTACACTTGAAGGAAGGCTTACAACCTAGAGTACACTACTCAATCATAATAGGAGTCTCACTAACTACATAAAATTTTAGACAACAATCATGAGAAGTGTGAACTGCTAGGATAGCATCTTCTATGCCAGAATACAATTCTGGTTTAAGCTTTGTCTGTTCCGGTTGAAACCTTAAACCCTTACAATAAATTCCTCACATACATAGTTTGTCTAATATATTTCGTATTACATTACCTTCCTTAATTTATCAAAATTATCTAATAAATCTACCCTTTATACCCTATACAAATTTATGCCTTATGTCAGCTTACAAAGATATATACAATATTAGATTACATGTCAGCCATATAACATAAATGAATAAACATTAAAACAAGATGTCACTGTCGGATCCAAGATAAGTCAGCCTCCAATACCGATAAAATTTACTATACCATGTCGGCCTACATTGCTGGTGACCAAAGAAATCTTCCTAACCTGCTGGTCGCACCCATAAAAGGATATGAAAATCATAGTAAAACCTTCCCTGGGAATTGGGCATTCCAACAGGTGACCAATATCTCTCTCTGTAGACATTCATTTACTTGTCAAACCAGGGGACGTATACTTTAAATGGCGCAGCAAAATATATGCACTAGGAACTCATTTTGGTCAAATCTTAGCAAAAATACATACTGGAAAGAAATTCTACCTACGCTACAGGAAGGTAATGCAAAGCTCTTTAACTCAACTATGATTTGATTAAAATAGAAATCATGATAACTACAACTGAAACACAAACTATGAATTGGCCTTATGCTGCAGGAACAGGCACAGTGATGGATTCCTTGTGCTGCAGGAGCAATGTAAAGCTGAGTTTGTATAAAAACTTTAAAAATGAAAGCAAACTGAAGCTTAATAGGAAAGAACAACTAACTAACTAGCTACAGATACCTACTAAGTGGGCCCCCTTAGCAAGCATCTCCTGATTACGCAGATGCTAAACTCAGAACTTCATTGAACTTTATTCATAAAAACGGAATGATATACATTGTTTTATTGATATGGAAACTAACAACAAACTCTGTCTCTCATTAAACAAATTCTGTCTTTCATATTGATTCTTACATGATATCTACTACTCTGATTCTATCTTATTCTAACTCTCTCTCACACAAGAGGAGAACTTTATTTAAAAACAGGAGAGCAACTAACTAACTCCATCAAGGAAAGACGTGGAAGTAAAATATATCCCCGAATCAAGGAACAAACTCCATAAATGAATTTATGCGTTCAACCCAATCCCGAGAGAATCTAGTGCTCCACTCTTTCCAGATTAACTGTCATTAAAATTCTTTCCCATGGTTTCGGTCAAAGAGTCCTTACCGGAGCTCCCTCGAAGTCGTGTAGGAAATGGACATTACTGCAAGGCCGAGATCGGCTGCGCTTGACTCGATCATTCTTCTACAACCTGCGAAACAAAAGGTAACAGGTAACAGGCAACAGAAAAAGGCGTATGGCATATACACGATATCTATTCATTAATCACATATTTAAATCTACTTCATCATTCAAAAACTGTATACGATAAACCAGTCATTTTAGGGAGTCAACGAGGCAATAAATGCAATCAAGTCAACACAATGAGCTGCAGGAATATAAAAGTATCTTGCTACAGGATATCCCAAGAAGGTTGAACAAAGTCTGAACATTCATGAAATAACAAAAGCAAAGGCATTTAAAAGTTTATCATAACATTCAAATTATGAGCATATTTTAAGCTCATCACTGCCCCCTACTTAGTCCAATGTTGGTCCTCCAGCATTAACTTTCCTGGTGGTTTCTTTGAAGTTGGTGGTTGCTACATGAATTTGAAATGGATTTTTAAACTTGTAATAAAATCCTCTGAAATCCCGGCATTTTTCATACCTTTGGTCTTCTAATTCATTGTTACGATTTGTAGCCTGGTGAGGATAAAGTGGCCATATTAGCACAGGGGGTCTGAATGTCAATGGCAACCACAATTCAAATCTTGTTTGAATTCCCAATTGAATATATCTGCTGGTTCATTTGAGAGCTGCTATGAAATTTAGGGGACCATGTGGTTCTGATTTTCTTAACCCAATAGTTAATCTCTCCCATCTTTTCTCACTTCTGGTGAATGCCAATTTCCAAAATGAATATTGTTGTGCCTGGAATTCATCATATACTTGCTTCCTGATATCAAATATTTTCTCTCTTGCTGAAACATTATTAATACCATATGTCAGATCAAACCAATCTTTCAACATTGCATGGGGGTTTGAACTTTGAGAACGTAATGGAACAGGCTCTATTTTCTCAGCTTCCTCATATGTTTCCCACTGCCTACCATAATTCGCCTCATTTGCTGCCCATGACATAAATGCTCTCAAATGAATATCACCAATATATGGAAGAGGATTCCATTCTATTTCAAATGGTATTAAAAAGCCATGCAAATAGAATTCACACAAGGAATTCCTTAACCAGTTAGGGGCTGCCTGGTATGCTTCATAGAATTCCTTGGTAGTATGAATTATAGGATCTTGGTTTTTGGAAATTCTCATCAATTGGAACCATAAAAACTGTTCTTTAAGGCACAGAGCATAAACTCTGGGTGGTGGTCTACATTCCATAATCTGACCAGTTACTTTTAACATTTCGTCCATTTTTGCTTTCAACTCAGCAATTTCCTGCTTCTGACTTTCAATTTTCTTTTTCAATTTCCTCTTTTCTATTCCCCATAGACTTTGTTACATGTCAGTCTGGGCTATGTATCGGAAAGTCAAGGTTTGCAATGTAACTGTTTCCCAATTAGCTTTAACATATTCCCGAAACTCAATTAAAAATGTTCTCTTATACACAACAATGGCTTTACAAATTGCAGGGTGGAATACAACTTCACTAGGTACATTCAATTGTTCAGTCTGTTCTTGCTCTTGCTGCAAGATAAATTCTTCTTGTTGCTGCGGTGGAGAAGTTTGTACTTCCTCCAAAAATTGCATAGCAGCAGTAGCCAAATCATCAAGATTTGGTAACCCTTGCTCATTATGCCTTGTTTCTTTTGTCTCAACTTGTTCCTCTTCAGGAACGAATGAACTCTAGGCAGCATTCTCAGACACATTCTGAGAAACATTAAATTCGGACTCAACAGACCCTTCTGAAATTACAATCACCTATGGTGTAGTGAAGCAGGGGAGGTCTTAGATTGTTTCCTTGCGAAAACCCTTCTTGGCACTGATGCGGCTGCAGGAGGTGTTCCGGTAGCTTTCCTCTTCCTTGTTTGTTCAGAGGGCTTTGCCCTACCAGAGGATGATGGTGAACTAGTAATAGCAATAGGTGTTGCTGTAGGAGAAACAGTTGCAGGGGAAGGTGTTGCAGGAGAAGGGCATTGCCTTTTCTGAGAACGAGGGTCAGATTTTGGGGACCCTTCTGCCTTTGTTTTTCCCTTCTCTCTCCTAGTGGCAGACCTAGTTTGTACCCTAGCAAAGGATTTAGATGCGAAAGCTGTAGGACTAGGTGCTACAAGAGTAGGTGACCCTTGCCCTGTTTTACTGGTAGATGCAATTTCTTTCTTCTTTTTTTGAGGCCGTGGGGTAAGTACCCTAGGGGGTTGTGGGATTTGCAAACTCTTTTGGGCAACAAATTGTTGCCAAGAGAGAGGTGAGACATCCCTCAAAGAGCACTCAATCAGTAATTTAATAAGGCCATGATGAGCGACAGAATTATCTTTCCCCTGTTGAGTTCCGTGGGCACTTTGTTCTAAAAATTTTAACAAGAAATTTGGAACATTTATAACTAAACCATGCCTCATATGGCTCAATAATTTAAAATGATGAGAATGCAGATAGCAAAAATGGCCTTCACAGGTCAAATACCTGATTATGTAAGTAGCATACTCTGAATAAGGAGGAGGCAACGATACGCACTTGCATCCCTGCTTGGAGACTTCCAGAGGTCCATCAGTAGGCATTGAAAACTCAGCCCTTGCAGCTGCAGCGTTTGAAGAAAAGTTTTCTCCAATGGCTGGAAGCCTAGTTACTTTAGCAATTCTGTTTTCGGTTGCAGCAACCGTTAGACCCCATACGGTGGCTTCCCCTTCAGAAAGGGTTCTAAAAAATTCTCCAGCAGCCTCCTCATCAAAATCATTTAAGCTCAAGAAATAATTTAACCACCCACAGAGGCTGAATGCATGGACTGTTTGTGGATTTTACAATAACATTTCATGAGCTACAGGCTCATGTTGCACCAACTGACCACCCATGTTTGTAGTTTTCCTTTAGCTGAACTCAATTCCTTGCTGAAGATTCAAATTTTCTATTTCCCTTTCTGCTCTGGTTTTTCTTCTTTCGTGCCGTCACATTTCTTTCTTTTTCCAAAAATGAACTTTTTGAACAAGCAGCCTTAATCATAATTATGCAATAAAGAAGGACATGTGATCATATTTGGAAAGTACCAGAAAAGTATTAAAGAAATATTATTTTATAGTTATGGTAGCGGTGAAAAGATAGATTTTAAAAGATGGATTACCCCACCCCCTTCTTAAAGTATGACATGTGTCCTCATATGTCGTAAAAAATAGGTAGAGATTCGGGTAATAATGACCGGTACATGCATAATAGTAAATGAATAGGATGAAATAAATCAAATATGCAATAAGAAAAGATATGGCATACCTTTGATAATTGCACGTACGTGTGAACAAAGATGACAGCATCTGCATGAATTGACAAGTGGGAAAGATATCTTAATTAAGGTTGATGCGGATGGATGACGTGGATGGGTGAGATGGGTGGATGAAATGAACGGATAGAAGGGATGGAAGATAAAGAAGTGAAATGGGGGCGATAAATGAGAATGGAGAAAAAGGGGTTTCCTTTAAAAAAAAGAAAACCTTTATTATGGGCATGCTTTGTTGAAAATTATGGTAACGCTGCAGGAGAAAGGCTAAAGCCTTCGGCTGTAGGAAGAGTAGTGGGAGAAACTTGAATGAACTACTGCATGAATTCTTCCTTAGAGACTGATTTGTGGTACAATCAGAGTTGGTGGCCATTCACTAGCAATTTGAAATGAATTGGGTCTATTGTTATTAGCTGCACAGCTCCATTGTCAAACACATTTTCAACTTCATAGGGGCCAAGCCAGCGAATTTGTGAGCTTACCTTGGTTTTCTTGATATCTGGAATCATATAACAGAGCCCAATCTACAGCAAAAAATTTCCTGGTTTTGATGTGTTGATCATGCCATTTCTTCCTTTGCTGTTGGATTGCTTCTGTATGCTACAGGGCGGCTTTTCTCATTTCGTCCAAAGCATTTAGCTATAGGAGATGGTCCTTCTATGCTTCAGATATGTCTATATTGAGTTGAAGAGCTGTCCTCAAAGTTTTGTGTTCAAATTCTATGGGTAACATGGCTGTTTTCCCATAAAGCAGCTCAAAAAGTGTAAACCCAGTTGTTGTTTTCCATGTAGTTCTGTAAGCCCAAACTGCTTCAAGAAGTCTATTGCTCCAATCTTTTCTATGGATCTGCACTGTCTTTGTGAGGATCGCCTCAATTTCTCTATTTGTTACCTCTACCTGACCATTGGCTTGAGGGTGATAAGGGTTGGACTTCCTATGTTTGATTTTATAGTCATTCATTAGTGCAGTGATCAGATTCAACGTAAACTGAGCTCCTTGATCGGTTACAAGCTCCCTGGGAACTCCAAATCTTGTAAAAATTTGTTCATATAGAAACTCAGCAACTTTGTTATCTCGGGCATGAGTCATAGTTGTTACCTCGACCCATTTTATTACATAGTCCATGCAAACTAGAATATATGACTTTCCATTTTATGGTGGATCAATTGGCCCTACAAAATCCATCCCCCATTTATCAAAAAGGGTGACTATTATCTGCGGATATAGTGGCATTTCATCGGACTTAGTTGGTCTTCCCATACGTTGGCATCTGTCACATTTTCTTGTATAGGCCACAGCATCCTTATGTAATGTTGGCCAGTAGTACCCTGTTGTAAGAACTTTCATTGATGTTCTTTTTGCTGCAAAATGTCCTCCACATGGTTCGTCATGGCAAGCATGCAATATGTCGTAAGTTTCATCTTCTCTTACACATCTTCGCATTACTTGATCAGGTCCAGTATAAAACAAACTATTTGCAATCCAAGAAAAGTTAAAACTTTTCTCTATTAACAATTTCTTTTCTTTTGGAGAAAAGTGGTCTGGTATTCTGTTTGCTACTAGATAATTGGCAATGTCTGCATACCAGGGTATATGTGCAGCGATGGAAAACAAATGTTCATTTGGAAACCTATCATCAATGATCTCATGTTCAACAGGTGCAGCTGATTGAAGTCTTGATAAAAAGTCAGCTACAACATTGGCTCTCCCTGGTTTGTAAATTATGGAAATGTCAAACTCTTATAACAACAGGAGCCAACATGCCAACCTACCAGAGATGGCAGGTTTGTTCATCAGATACTTGATTGCTGCATGGTCAGTATGGATGAATATCTGATAACCTATGACATAATGCCTAAATTTATTCAAAGCAGACACTACTGCAAGCAATTCTTTTTCTATGACAGTATAGTTGAGCTCAGGACCTTGAAGGTTCTTGCTGATAAAGTAAATAGCATGTTCAACTGAATTTTCTTTTTGATTCAAAACTGCTCCTATGCCAAAGTCAGAGGCATCAGCATGTATGTGAAAAGGCAAATTCCATTTTGGACCTTGAAGAATAGAGGCTTTAGTAAGCAAGTCCTTTAGTTGTAGGAAGGATTTTTCACAGGCCTCTGTCCACTCAAATTGGGAATCCTTTGTTAACAAAGTATAAAGTGGACTGGCAATTTTACTGAAGTCTTTTATGAACCTTCTATAATACCCTGTATGACCAAGAAAACTTCTGACATCTTTCTGTTTTGCAGGAGTTTGTAAATTCTGAATTACTTCAATTTTAGCAGGGTCGACCTGAATTCCATTCTTTGAAACTTGATGACCTAGAACAATACCTTCTTCCATCATTAGAAAACACTTCTCACTATTTAGAGACAAATTTTGCTCTCTACACCTTTTCAATACTTTTTCTAAATTTACCAGTGCTTCTTCAAATGTGACTCCATAGGCAGTGAAATCATCCATGTAAATCTCCATACATTCATGAGATATATCAGCAAAGATACTAATTACTGCTCTCTGAAATGTTGTTGGCGCATTGCATAGGCCAAAAGGCAAGACCGAATAAGAAAATGTTCCCCATGGATAGGTAAAAGTGGTCTTATCTTGATCTTCAGGAGCAATTTTTATCTGATTGTACCCACTGTAACCATCCAAAAAGGAAAAATATCTTTTGCTAGACAGTGAGTCTAGTACTTGATCTACAAAAGGTAGTGGAAAGTGATCTTTTTTAGTGGCACTGTTCAATTCTCTGTAATCTACACATACTCTCCATTTTCCACCTTTCTTAGGGACAATGACTAATGGAGAAACCCATTGACTGTCAGAGATTGGATAAATAAAACCAGCATCAAGGAACTTTTGAAGCTCATTTTTAACTATTTCTCTAAGTGCTGGATTTACTCTTCTTTGAGGTTGTCTAATTGGTGAACAATCGTCTTTGATATATATCCTATGAGTACAAACTCGAGGATCTATTCCTTTCATGTCCCCATATTCCCATGCAAAAGCTTTATGCTGTTCTTGTAGCATTTTTAATAGGTCAGTCTGTTGAGACTATGACAGCTTGTTATTGATATTCAAACAATGACCTTGAGACAATTCTATCTGCTCCGTGAGATTACTCATAGAGTCTACTGGTAATGTTTGTATCTCTTGTGGAAGCAAATTATGAAAAATTACTGGAAGTTTAGGCAGTGAACTTTCAGAATCTGGTTGTTGCAGGAAACATTGTAAATGAGTACCATTTGGATCAGATGAACTACCCGTATCAGAGTTGTTCTGCAAAATTTGAAACAGCAAGGCATCTTCACTCTGAAGTTGTGAGAATGGGTCATTTTGAATCATCATTAATTGAGCCAAAGAATTGGCTTCTTCAATTTCCTCCCCCACATTTGGCCAAACAGGTTGGGACAAATCTGGCTGAGGTCTAGCAGGTGGATACAGAGCCAATTTCTTTGTGGACTACCCATCAGAAATGGTCACATCTCTAGAACGACATCCTATAAAAGCATCAGCAGTTGCTAACCATGGTCTACCAAGAATAACTGGATATCCTCCTAAAGTTGTCTTAACTGATAATATTGTGAAATCAACAGGATACTCCCAAGATTCAAGAATGACAATTACATCTTCTACTATCCCGCCAGGTTTAACTGTGGAGCTGTCTGCAAGCTGCAGAACTGTGGGTGTAGATCTAATGTTTAAAATATTCAGGAAGTCCATAGTATGCTTTTTCATGACATTAATGGCAGCACCTAAATCAATCAAAACATTTTTTACAATTTGGCCATTTACATTTATCTGCACTACAGGACTTCCAGGGTCAATATACTTTGGAATAACTACATTTCCCAACATTATATCAGTCAATTTTCCTAGTACATGAATTGTTTGAGGATCCTTTTTCTTTCATCCAGGATTCTTCAAACAGGCTTCTTTAATAGCTTTTTCAAAAATAGGAATATCTTTAATAGCCTGAAATAAAGGAATTTGAATCTGCACATTTTTGAGCTGATCCATAATGTCAAAAGTGGGTTCTTCCATGGGTTTATATGCAGTACTTTGCAACCTCTGAGGAAAAGGTGGGTTGTCTTGATTTTGCAAAATAGGCTCTTTAGGAACTGTATCAGTTATGGGCATGTGCTCAGTAGGAACAACAAGTGTAGTAGATTCTTCATGGGGAGAATCTAATATTTTAGTAATCAGAGGCGGTTTTGGAGCAGGTAAAGTAGTTCCAGATCTCAAATGGATTTCATTAACATTTAAGGCATAAGCTTGATATTGGTTGGCTTCAGCAAGATACGCAGGCTGCTGTTGTTGCTTATTTTTAGGATTGGGCAACGGCTAGGCAGGCATAGGTGTTTGTTTTGGAGGTCTAGGATTTATGGTAGTTACTGTAGGAGGCGGCATAAGGGCTTGTGGTTGTGGCTGTGGAAGCTACAAGAATCCAGAGGACTGGTTTTGCCATTGTTGAGGCCCTCACCGTTGAGAATGTTGTTGCCAATTTCCTGAAGGTGGGGTCCATTTCCCTTGTGGCTGCTGCCATCCTCCTTGAGGGGATTGCCATTGCTAGTTCTGATAATTAGGCCAATTTGGTTGAGGTGGATTCTAGGGTGGTGGTGGTCCATATGCATGTTGCCATTGGTTATTATATCCAGAATAAGAATTACCAAAAGTTAAAGGGTCTTGAGGCATACCTTGTCTTTGGGCCCATGGTCTCCTTTGTGCAACAAAGAACACTTGATCATCATCTCCTTCTACTGGCTTGAAGCCAGTAGGTAGTTGTTTGGCTTTCAAATTAGCCACCATCTTGCATCTGCAGTCACGCTTCTTTTGTCTACAGTATGGACAGAACTTAGCCAAAACTGCGTCAACCTCCTCATGTTTCTTTCGAGCTTGCATAGTGTCCAGTTGCGTAGCCATATTATTAATGATCGCGCCAAAAATGGTCATGCCCACAAAAGGATATGAAAATCATAGTAAAACCTTCCCTGGGAATTGGGCATTCCAACAGGTGACCATATCTCTCTCTGTAGACATTCATTTACTTGTCAAACCAGGGGATCTATACTTTAAATGGCGCAGCAAAATATATGCACTAGGAACTCATTTTGGTCAAATCTTAGCAAAAATATATACTGGAAAGAAATTCTACCTACGCTACAGGAAGGTAATGCAAAGCTCTTTAACTCAACTATGATTTGATTAAAACAGAAATCGTGATAACTACAACTGAAACACAAACTATGAACTGGCCTTATGCTGCAGGAACAAGCACAGTGATGGATTCCTTGTGCTGCAGGAGCAATGTAAAGCTGAGTTTGTATAAAAACTTTAAAAATGAAAGCAAACTGAAGCTTAACAGGAAAGAACAACTAACTAACTAGCTACAGATACCTACTAAGTGGGCCCCCTTAGCAAGAGTCTCCTGATTATGCAGATGCTAAACTCAGAACTTCATTGAACTTTATTCATAAAAATAGAATGATATACATTGTTTTGTTGATATGGAAACTAACAACAAACTTTGTCTCTCGTTAAACAAATTCTGTCTTTCATATTGATTCTTACATGATATCTACTACTCTGATTCTATCTTATTCTAACTCTCTCTCGCACGGGAGGAGAACTTTATTTAAAAATAGGAGAGAAACCAACTAACTCCATCAAGGAAAGACGTGGAAGTAAAATATATCCCCGAATCAAGGAACAAACTCCATAAATGAATTTATGCGTTCAACCCAATCCAGAGAGAATATAGCACTCCACTCTTTTCAGATTAACTGTCATTAAAAAAATTTCCCATGGTTTTGGTCAAAGAGTCCTTGCCAGAGCTCCCTCAAAGTCGTGCAGAAAATGGACTTTACTGCAAGGCCGAGATCAGCTGCGCTTGACTTGATCGTTCTTCAACAACCTGCGAAACAAAAGGTAATAGGCAACAGAAAAAGGCGTATGGCACATACACGATATCTATTCATTAATCACACATTTAAATCTATTTCATCATTCAAAAACTGTATATGATACACTAGTCATTTTAGGGAGTCAACGGGGCAATAAATGCAATCAAGTCAACACAATGAGCTGCAGGAATATAAAAGTATCTTGCTATAGAATATCCCAAAAAGGTTCAACAAAGTCTGAACATTCATGAAATAACAAAAGCAAAGGCATTTAAAAGTTTATCATAACATTCAAATTATGAGCATATTTTAAGCTCATCACCTGCAGGTGCCAATGTAGAATCTGTGAAGTGCCTACTAGTATACGATATGAAGCTAGAACCCAAAAACATGTTTCCATCAATGACAACATAGTGAAACCAACCAATAGAGTGTCATTTTCTAACAATCTCCCCCTTTGGTATTGATGGCAACACTCATGTGAAAAAGTGGTCAAGGTTTCATCTGTCAGTTTCATCCTGCCCCACTCCCTCTAAGCTGAATATGCAAAATACTCCATATCTCCAAAAACTCCGAAAACTCTGTAACTCCCCCTATTGTATGTATGAAACCCTTTTATCCTTTTTCACATCTATACTACTTCCCCTTTGACTTCAATGCCCAAAAATTGTAGAAAGAATTGCAAATAATAAGTACTGTACACTGAATACCTCCAAAAATGTGTCTTACCGGAGCTTGACCAGTTTCAATATTTCCAGATAAGATTTCTCCAGTAACTCCACATAAGTATCCCAACCGGTTTTGAATGTGTCGAAGATAGATACAAGCCCACTCAATATATATATCCATGCATTCCTTCTTATAAACATAGAGGGAATCCAATCATGGACTCACCAAACCTCTCAAACTTCTGGCTCTCTGAATTATTTAGTCTCTTTCCTTTTCAAGAGAAGAAATTTGGTTCTCCAAAGTCAAAATTTGTCCATCAATTAACGTTGCCAGTGAAATTAGTCCATTAGAAGAGTTAGCAACGCTAACAATTTTCTCTTGTATCTCTTTTATCTTTTTGTCTACATTTGTTGTGAGTATCTCAGTATTACAACCTACCCTGTATATGTTTGTACATTGTTTCAAAGAATTTTTTATCAAAATTCGCTTCTCCTCAATCTTTTTCTTTTCTCTCTCAATGATCTGATCAAAATTGGCTCTTTTAACCTAAGTGAATCTTTCAAGTGCTTGTCGGTTAGAGATCTGGTGTAAGGATTGAAAGTCTTTTGATATGTGCTCAGTTATTATCTTAAGCTTACCATAAGGGCTTGCTTCATTTTCAATCTTACATTCTGGGACCAATCTGTGCAAAATAGTGATGGATTGATCTATAATCCCCTTGTCCATGGTTCCCTCCATCATCAGTTTCTGAGAAGCCATCATCATTAGTTCTGTGGGACTCATCTCTGTGATGGTTTTCTTTTCAACTAGAGAAGTGTCAATTTTCAAAAATGATGTGCCAGCAATTGGTTCCCTACCAGATTCCCATGTTTTCTCTGATGATTTATCCTTTATTACCTCCTCACTTGCACCAGTGGCTTCACCACTTGGTGCAGTTTGTGCAACTATTGTTTCCTCTCTAGGAACAATATCCTCAACGTGTACATTAGTATCTAGAGTACAGTTGTCCTCAATGTTAGTATCCCATAAAATGTTCTCAGTATTAACCGATGTTTCAGTATTTTTCTGTATATTTGTGTTTACCGATGGCTCAATTTCCACTATCTTGATATTCTTCAAAACTGAGGGTGGAGTACCCATGATCTCTTTTCCTTTCCCTTCAACTGAGGTATCTATAGTATCTGTCTTTGTCTCTAGTGAAGTAAAGAATCCTTTGTGTTCTTCCAAAAATTTAATAATCCAAGCTTTCCGAGTTTCCTTTATTACTTCATTCATTCTCCCTGGTATTAGGATAGTTATCCTATGTTTGCTATTGAATACCATTCTATTTTCATCCTCAATTGTCTTATCCATTTCATCTGGAGTTATACTAACACAGATAGCTAAAAGTTCTTGCATTTTAATGTGTTTATCTTCTTTCATAGCAGATAACTTTCTAGCATCTAACATGTTATATAACTCAGCTGGTATTTCATTTTCAATCTCTATTAATGTTTTCTTATAAATATCTAAGTATAACAAGACTGCTTCCTCTACCTCTCTCTGCTCATCAACCTCTAATTTGTCATAATAAAACTTAACATTCTTCCGAATGCCATCTTTAGTTATTTCATCAATAATTTCTTCACAAGTTTTAGGTGTAACCTTACCAGAATTAGTGTCATCCTTCTTCTTCCTCTTGACAGTACTAGATGCAGTTGTAGGTGTAGCCTTAGGTGCTTTCTTCTATGTCGGTAACTTGATTGTGACCTTTCTAATCGGTTTCTTCTTTGCTTCTACCATAGGTTCTTCTAGTTTCTTCTTAAAAACCCTCCTGAAGGCTAAAGGTGTGTCATCCTCTAATTCAGAATTTGCAGTTGTGAGTTCAAGGCGAACTACCAGATCCTTCCTCTTTCTCCCTTTCTCTGGGACAACATCAATGAGTTCCTTTATATCCTTTGAGACCTCTTATACAAATTTTCTTGCTTTTCCTTCTTATTTTTCCCTTCTCTTCCGGTTGAACTCTGTTTCAACCTCTAGAGTCTTCTACTGTGCAATTCCACAGGGTTTCTCTACCTCATCTATTTTTGCATCAATAAGAATTTTCGCATAGGCATCAAGAATCTGTGCATCTACCTCATATCCCTTTTCCTCTATCCAAATCTTCTGGGGCTTGACTACCTCCATGAGAGTCACATCCTTCTTAACCATAAAACATATGTTGTTAGAGTATTTCTCTACTATACGCTTAGGTATTATTATCCTAGACCTGGTAGATTTTTGAAAAGCCTTGAAATAACCCCATATCTTATCTTCTTTATGACTTCCTAATGCAATAATTGATTTTTTTAACTATCTTCCTACCAGAATGTCAAAAGCCCATTGCTTCCTAACAAAACTGGGTGTATCATTCAGAAAGTATAATGTCAAGCAGAATAACAAATTTCCATACCAGAAGGTGCCCTTCTTCTCACCTTTAATCTTTTGTAAGTTGATCAATAACTCTTCAAGCATCCAACTAGAAATATCTAACTTTACATTCTCTCTCATCATCTTATATGCAGCCAAAATACATGAACTGGAAGCAGAATTCAGTCCGTTTTATTGAGTTACCTTGTATCCTATGAACATGCTGCCAAACTTGATGTTGGTATTGGTGATAGTGCTCACTTTCATCGATCTCTTGTCAAATATGGCATCGGTGATCTGCCTCACAAAATCATTTGACACTTTTTTATCTGGATGTTTCCCTACCGATAGAAAACCTCTAATTTCTCGAATGGCTTCCTTAGTGAATTTTTAAGGTCTATCTAGACATATGAATTCCCCATGTACTCTGCTCACTACATATCTGATTAATTCATCCCCAAACTCTAAAATATCCTGAATATCTATAAACCCTAGATCTTGAATGTGTTGATATGTTGGTTTAATCTTTCTAGATTCTCTCATTATTTCATTCATATACATTCCCTTGATCGTTGAAGTTCCTAAGTCCTCTATATGACAGTGTATATATGCCCTAACATCTTCTACATACACCACTCCCTTTGGAATGTGAGAAAATGCTCCGATTGAATCTTCCTTGGTAGCCACATGTGGATACCGCTTGAAAATTGGCCTGGGGCAGTCCTTAACATCTACTATAGTTGGATTTGCAACAAAAATAAGAATAGAAGATGATCTTGCTTCCATGTTTCAAAAAAAAAACCTTTTGTTCTCTCTTGGTAAAAACCTTCAACAATTTCTTCCAGAAGCTGGCGTGATCACTCAAGAAGAAATATAATTGCCTTTGAATAGCCTCTTACCTCACTTAGTTTCTCTAAATCACTCTAAATGCAGGGTGATTAACAATGAAGTGTATTTGACCTTTTATCCTTCGAAAGAAAAACCCTAATATTCCATTGACATAAATTGCTACTTGTGAAAGTTACCAAATCTCGGTCAGAATCTTCTCCAATATCTGGAACATCTTCCAGAACCTCTTCCCGGGGCGTATGCAACATGTTCATGAATTTTGCCTACCCTTAAAGCATCTGCCTTAGTTGTCGGATGAGCTCACTGCTGATGTAGGACTAGCCTCTTATGTCAAATAGGTAATCGAGACATTCCCATCTGATGATTTCTCTTTAGGCTTCCTAACCCATCTCTGAGTATGATCTTATTGGATTTCACTAACCTTCTCTTTTCCTTTTTCATTTTATCCTCTATTAATAACCGATGGATTTTTGCTTCTACAGAACCTAGTAATATGTCCAATTTTATTGCATTCATAACATGTAACATTGTTCTTCTGAATTGCTTTGCTAAAACCGTTGAAATTGCTTGACCCACACTGATTAGCAATATGTCCAAATTCTCCACAAGCATAACATTTTACATTCATTCTGCAATCTTTTGTCTTATGACCAATTTTATTGTATTTAGAACATTTACCGGGAGCAAAATCAAGGTTCTACCATTTAGAACATTTAGAGCATTTATCTTCTGTCTTATGACCAAATTTATTGCAAACAAAACATCTACCATTGAATTTATAAGCATTGAATTGTCTTACCGATGCCATATGGATTTTATCTTCATTATCAGTACTAGAACTCTATCCTTGCTCAAAGCCAAGTCCACTGGAATCTCTAATCTACCTTTGTCTCTTCAATAAATCATCAAGTTGTGTTGTGTTGATCTTGAATTTTTCTTTTTACTCACTTACAAAAGTTATATCATCTCTTAGTATTTTCATTTGTCTCTCATTTGGGATTGTACTAAATCAGTTCTCAACATATCATTTTCATGAACCAACCAACCACATTCTTCAAACTTGTTCTTCAGGGATACAACAAGATTTTCTTCCTTTTTCTTTATGTCCTCAATTTTCTTAGACATCCTCATAGTTATAGCTCACATATAATTCTTCATAACCACGTTCTCCTAACTCAATTTCTGACATTGTTCCTTAAGTGCATTTTTCTCTTCATCATCCTGATTTTGCAAAAGTTCCTTCCTCCTAACTTGAATATATGATAGCCTCTCTTGTAGGACAAGAATGAATTCCTTATGAGAATTCAACTCATCTTGTAGCTTTAAGTTCTTCAATCTTTCAACATCATAATCTTCAAGTTCCATCTCAAGCTGCTTCTCCAAAGCCATTTTGAATGATTCCGATTTCAAGATATTCCTCCAGTTATTAAACTTACTTCAAGGCACAAGGATCTGATACCAATTGTTAGAAACCAATAATACTAAGAAGGGGGGGGGGGTGAATCAGTGTTATACCAAAACAATAGATTTTAGCCTTAACAAAACATTCATGTACCAACCAGCATACCAGCATAAATAGATTTGAAAGAAGTAAAGCAACCAATAAGCCAAACACATAAATGAGAACCATAACACATAGATTTATACATGGAAAACCTCAATGAGGAAAAACCATGGTGGGATTTGTGACCCACAATATCCACTGGCCATATGAAGAGATATTATAATATATGATGGGCCTGCACTTGTAGGAAGGCTTACAGCCTAGAGCACACTACTCAATCACAATAAGAGCCTCACTGACTACATAAAATTCTAGACAACAATCTGGAGAAGTGTGAACTACTAGGATAGCATCTTCTATGCCAGAATACAATTCTGGTTTAAGCTCTATCTTTTCCAGTTGAAAGCCTAAACCCCTTTACCAGAATAACCCTTACACTAAATTCCTCACATACATAGTCTCTCTGATATATTTCGTATTATATTTGCATCATGATCCATTGCATTACCTCCCTTACTTTATCAAAACCATCTAATTAATCTATCGTATATACCTTATACAAATTTATGCCTTATGTGGGCTTACAAAGATATATACATTATCAGATTACATGTTGTCCATATAACATAAATGAATAAACATTAAAACAAGTTGTTGATGTCGGATCCAAGATAAGTCAGCCTACAATACCGTAAACCTTTATTGTACCGTGTTAGCCTGCATTGCTAGTGACCAAATAAATCTTCCTGACCTGTCGGTGCCGGTGTGGAATCTGTGAAGTGCCTATCGGTATACCATATGAAGCTGGAACCCAAAAACATGTTGCCATCAATGAAAACATAGTGAAACCAACCAATAGAGTGTCAATTGACAACACATTATTCTTCTAAATTGCCTTGTTGTATCCTTGATCATTCCTTGACCTACATTGATTAGCCATATGTCCAAATTTTCCAAATGCATGACATCTCATATTCATTCTACAATCTTTTGTCCTATGACCATAATTTTTAAAATTTAAACACTTACTGGGAACTACATTATTATTATGATTTGTTCTATTCCTACATTGACTTGCTCTATGACTAAACTCATTGCAAACAAAGAATCTACCATTAAATTTATGTGCATTGGGTTGTCTTATTGGTGATCACTGATTCCGGTTGTCTAGTGGATTCTCCTTATTTGCAGTATTGGAGTTTTCTCCATGCTCAAATCCAAGACCTCTAGTGTCTCCAATGTCTCTTTGATCCTTCAATAATTCATCAAGCTTTGCAGAACTAACCCTGAAATTTTCTTTGTGTTCATTTGAAGCATCCAAATCTCCTCTTAGGATTATCATAATTCTTCCCAACTCTTTCTTATTATTTTGTGATTGCACCAATTCAATTCTTAACACGTGAATCTCATGCACCAACCTAATGCATTCCTCAGATCTATATTTTAGAGATATAGACAGATTTTCTTCATTCTTCTTCCAGTCTTCAATATCCTTATGCATCCTCATGGTTAGGGCTTGAATTTCATTCTTCATGACACCATTCTCCTGACTCAGCTTCTGAAATAATTTCTTAAGAGCATTCTTCACTCCATCATCTTGATTTTGAAATTGATCACATTGTTCTTTCCTTTTAGCTTGAGCAGAAGATAACCTCTCCTGTAGGGTAGAGATGAAGTCCTTTGTAGATCTCAACTCATCTTGTAACTTTATGTTCCTCAACCTTTTAGCATCATTGTCTTCAAGAGCTACTTAAAGCTCCTTCCTCAAACTTATCTCCATAGATTCTGGATTCAAGTTCTTCCTCAAGCTATTAGACTTACTTTGAGGCACCAGGCTCTGATACCAATTGTTGGGATTCTAGAACACTGAGAGGGGGGGCTGAATCAATGTTCTACCAGAATGAATAAATTTTACCTTATTAACACAACAACTCACCAACTGGTAAACATAAAAGCATATAGCAATAAGCAACAATGCAATCAAAAAGACGAACACCATAACACCACAGACTTATACGTAGAAAAACTTAAAGAGGAAAACCCACGGTGGGATTGAAGACCCACAATATCTATCCATTGATTAGATGAATAAATATTAAAATAAGGGGCCTACACATACAGGAAGGTTAATAGCCTAGAGCACACTACGCATTACAAAAGGAACCTCACTGACTACAACAAACATCGGACTAACGGAAGATTGAACTACAACAATAGCATCTTCTATGCCTGAATACAACTCCTGTTAAGCTCAATACCAGAGGTCTTAAACCTCTTACACAAAATCAATTCAATCATCTGTGATTGAACAAAACCTCTACATAAAATTACAACATTATTCGCATATAGATAATCCTCTAACCCATCATGATCTACAAAGAGATCTTACATCATATTTATACCAACCCGAGACGTAAACAATTAGATCGGCCACCTAAAAGATAATACAATAGATCCATTACATAATCTCGCAAACCAGTGATAAACCAAGTAAGCCTAAGACTGAAATAACATAAACCAAACAATAAATCCAACTAGTGATGCATCGGGAGCATCAACCAACACATTACATAAACTGATCAATAACCTAGCAGGATAACATAGAATTGAATAGGTCCGGTGCTAAATATAACACTACTGATCAATTGGAACATGAACAAGATAACCATAAGCATTCTGATAACCTTCTAGAAGCCGCAATAAAACACCACTTATTGGATTCATCACAAGATCTTCAACAAAGCTCTACCAGTAAAACCCTTACCGGTAACCAAAAGGCTTACTAGAACAAATGATAGCATCCAGATCATCAAATCCCAAACCAGTTGAATGTGATACACATTTGGAACACATGAATAACCAATCCAAACCAATTCCACAAGAAGGAACATATCCCTAGTATGTTCATCACAATCCAACCACACTACCAGAGCTCGGTAGACAACAAAACAGCTAGTGTTGACATCAATGACAAACATCAATGCAACACAATCAATTTCTCCAAATTGCCAACAATCAACACCATTGATTATAGGAATTAGGATGTTTTGAATATCTGACATGTGGACTTCACTCTCAAAGAATAGGTATCTCTATGTACACAGGTTCACAAAGATCGATGATGGTGTAAATGTGAAACTGTACGATCCTACAAGAGAAACCATCAAACACACCATACCACAAAAATAATGCCCCATTATACACCAGCCAAGACATACTGAGATATAGGATGATCAAGGAATCCCTAAACAGGTACAGTTATGGGACACAAAATAAAAATCAAAGAGAAAAGATCAATCATGCAAACAACATGCACATAACCAACTGATATCTCTTGCTAAGAGTAGGACATGGATTTGGATAGACTATCAGACATGGGAAGGATACATCTTGATGGGCAAAAAGATAGATTTGGATAAACTGCTAGACATGGGAAGGATGCATCCTGATGGGCAGGGTACCGATAGATTGATAGATGCAAGAGACTAGATGGTGTGTAGGATCTCTAGGTGAGAGGATTGTTTCTTGGATTTAATTAACACAGTATGGATGGGTGTTTGGATTACATGTGAGTTAGTATAAGCTCAAGTTGATGGGAAAATATCAGTGTGATGGGGATCATAAATGGTTCAGATAAAATGGGAGGGGGAGTGAATAGGATTGGATGGTATGGGGAATATGATATGATATGATGGGATTGGTTTGTGGATATAAGATAAATGGAGGGGTTCCATTGATATGTAAGAGGATGGATGGATGTGGAGATTGCTTGGATAGGAGATGGAGGGATTAAGGAGATGGATGGTGATAGGATATGGAGACTAAAGGATGGAGGATAAGTTGAATGGACCCAAGAACTATGTTTCAAAGGAAGAAAAATGACTCACTAAAGGTAGTGCAATTAAGGATATACGGATGGTGGATAAAGATGTATGATATGGAAGAATATTGTGCAAGGGATATAGATGGTGGAAGAATGAACACTTTCATTTTCCCAAAGCATGCATGGATATTATTTTTCTTTTAGCATGGTCAAGATCAAAGATAGGAATGGAGGATGCATTTTGATAGAATGAGAAATATGAGATGGAGGATGTGGATATGATAGTCAAGATCAATGATAGGGAAGGAAGACAAGCTTAGATAGGATGAGGATAGAGGATAATGAATATGGATAATGCAAATGGTAGGATAACATGGATGAAGGTTGCCTCCAAGTGTAGAGTGCAAGAAGATGGGGGGACTACACATGATGCTTGTTTCAGGCATCTATTTTTGTTTATAGTATATATGCTATAATAGACCAAGAAGGACAAGAGATATGAGATGAATTGGGATTGACTTGGTAAATGGGATGGGATGGGATGGGAGATATGCATAGGTGGAAGTTGGATAATTTTGAGGCATGTATGAGCTAGATGTGGATGGTTGATAAGGTGATCCATGAACTTCCATGAGCATTTTCTCATACCATGTTTTGAAGTTTGGATGTGTATTTTGGGTAGACATGTGACCTCAAAATAATGAGAATGGGGGGATAAGTTGGGATTGGATAGACTTGATCGAAAAAAAATAATGAGATGATGTTAGAGGAAGATGAGGACTAAGATTTAGCAACTTTACATTGGATTGATTTGATTTGATTTGATTTTCTTGGATTGGGTTGAATTTGATTAGATTGGATTGGTCCTTGGGTTAGGACAAGATTGATTTGGATTAAAATGAAACCTTAGCCCTTGGATTAGGACTTAAGTGAGGCATGAAAGGATCCAAATGATTAAACCTTCTTCTACTTATGGTGGACTTACGTGCCTAAGAAAAATAGGGCAAAGGATCCAAATGATTAAGCCTTCTTCTACTTAGCATGGGCTTGCGTGCCTAAGAAAAATAGGGCAAAGGATCCAAATAATTAATCCTTCCTCTACTTAGGGTGGACTTGCGTGCCTAAGAAAAATAGGGTGAAGGATCCAAATGATTAAGCCTTCTTCTACTTAGGGTGGACTTGCGTGCCTAAGAAAAATGGGGAAATGGATCCAAATGATTAAGCCTTCTTCTACTTAGGGTGGACTTACATGCCTAAGCATAATAGGGAAAGACGATCCAAATGATTAAGCCTTCTTCTACTTAGGGTGAACTTACATGTCCAAGAAAAATAGGGCAAAAGTATTTAGGGTTTTGATCAACCCAAATGATTAAGCAAAGGTACTTGGGGGAGATTCTTTCCCAAGCACAAAAATCTAATTTATGATTGATTAAAGATAAAGGTCTAAATCAAACTTTCACAAAATGTTGACTTTGGACTAGAATTCATGATTGATGATTGGATTAAAGGAATTTTGACTGATTGATTGGGATTTTTGGAGATTTGATTAGGTTGATGTGCTAAGTACTCGAAGGTGAGAAGAAAATGATTAGGGATTGATGGAAGGAAGAAGAAAGGGAAGGCCACTCGAGATTGGATTGATGATGGGATAAAGATATTAGTTGGGGATTGATGTCATTTGGATGGATGAAAATTGATCGAAGGTTTAGCAAAAATGGAGATGAAATAAAGGTTTGATAGTGACAAAGTGGAGGTTGAAGGGTTTGGTCAAATGAATTTGGGAATGTTTTTGATGTTATCTACTGTTGGAAAGAGAAATAAAACAATGACGAGAACATTGGACAAAGAAATGCATTATGACAAGCTTGAAAGTGAAGGGGGCCTAGATTAGCCCAAACAAAATTTCAGTAGTTTTATACAAGATGGAGACACACATGAGACATACAACTTAGGTTGGAAGATGGAAACTATTCAATAGGCCTCTCACACAAGAGATACCTCAAACAAGCAGATAGATAGAGATTCTTGTAGCACAGGCTCCCCTTTATAGTGGACTCACTTCTCGGGCATAGCAGATTCTATTACCCCAAAGATATAAGGATCTATTATATGGGGAATTCCTGTCTCATCTTGAGTGGGTACATGAGAGGTAACTTCAGGGTATGATCTACATCCCTTGCACTATGAATGTGGGATTTTGGGCTACTAAACAAGGTTCTTAGTGAAAATTCTGAGGGATCACCAATCCAACAATAGATTCTTGAAGCAAGCCACTTAAGGCTCTGACTAAGCTTATCAATGTAGGGAAGGGCCTCACATATGTTGAATTCACTCAGCACCTCAGTCGTTTGATCAACATATTTATATAGCGGCTCAGAAAAACTACTTGAGATTGCATCAGGAGAGTCAATATCCTTAATGTTTCCCAATTTGAGATACCCTTGTGAGGTTATCAAATCCCCATCAAAAATACCCCTCACTACAAAAAGAAAAAGGCAGGTGTTGTTGATCACGTTTCTCTTACACCCAAAATCCATGAAGGCAAGGGGAGAGGATACTTGGTACAATAGTGGGTACACCCTACATGTGTGCAAGTGCACAAGATATAGAAAAAACTTGTTCTTTGTAACTTAAAAAAAAAATGTTTTCTAAACTAAGACATGAAAAAGAAATCTACTTTAGTGGAAAAACATGATTTCCATCGACAAAATGTTTTACAACAATGATTAGTAGTTTATGATAATTGTTCTTGGGCATTCAGAAAAGAAGAGGCTGAAAACATAATATGATTGGCCCAAAAAATATTTCAAAATCAGTTTCCTTACTGTTTTCTAGGTAATTTCAATTTTTTTTTGAAAAAAAACAATTTCATATGCTAAAATTATGTGCATTTAAAGTTTAAATATAAGGGTTGACTTTGAATGTGTTAAATTATTATTTTTTAAATGATATACAAAATATAATGAGAACCCATTTTATATCTCTAAGTCATCTTTGCAACTCATTTTTAATTTTTAAAATTTGACACCCGAGTGAAAAGTTATACCCATTTTATGAAAATTATTTTTTTCACTAAGCGCACACATTGATTCACACTTTTTAATGAAAAATTCAAAAAAATGTTAGGTGGGGGGATTTTTCATTAAGCACACGCATTTTGAACCCTGCACAGACACTAGTTGATCAATTACTTACAAAATGGCGGTCATAAAATGTAAATTTCAAATCTCTCACGTTGTATGATGGCGGACGTGTTGAACCAGTAAGGCAGACGCATTGAACCAATGAGGCAGATGCTCTGAAGTGCAGACTGATGCGCTAAAGTGAAAAACTGCGAGGTAAAAACACTACAACCTCACATAAATGTTAGAAATTGGGACATGGGTCCCACCGAGCGTGCCAAAATGAAGCAAGGGAAAACTAATGCAAGGCTAGATGGTTAGTTTAAAGCCAAAAAAACATAAAAAACTAAATAAAGTATAAACCAAGTTTCTTATACCTTGCAAGAGAGAGTATTTCCTTCGAGGTTTTGATTGCCTTTGATTGTTCACTTGATTGTTCGTATTAGAGGAACTTGCACTAGGGAAAGTTATCTTAGGTTTCACAACATTTGTATCTACTACCCCTTCATTGACTATGTTCTTATTCTTGTTCCAAAAGTAGGGTTTGTCTTTCCCATTTGATTCCTCTTTGTTCTCTTTGAATATCTTAATGACACCTTGTTCAATAAGGACTTTTTATGTTTCCATTCCTTTCTCAATGACCTCCTTGAAGTTAGAGAAACAATCTTTTCATAGCTCATATCCAATATCCTTGTTGATGTTTGGAGTGAACATTTCTACCATTTGTTTTTGTGGTATATCACAAGAGCATTGACTAGCAAGACCTCTCCATCGCTATGAAAATGAATAGAAAGATTCCCCATTTTTCTGCTTAGTATTACACAAGGTATCCACTGACACAGAATTGTTATATAAAATCCTCTACTAAATCACCCCATGACTTAATTCTAGATGGAAGTTGGGAGAACCATTCCATTGCTTGTTCACCTAAGCATTGTGGAAACAGTCTCATCAAGTATGTTTCTTCTCTTTCTACGTCAATGCAATCTATGAAAAACTATCTTATGTGTGCCTTAGGGTCCCCTTTTCCTTTGTACTTATCAAATTTTGGTGTCACAAAATGTGGAGGGAATGGAGGCATTGGATCACGTCTATCAAATGGGTAAGGACGTATATCTTCCATTGTATATTATTGCTTTAGTATATTCATGTCCGCTATTTTATTTTGCAAATCCTTGATTTGTTGTTGCAAGTCATTCTTTGGTGTTGTCTTTTCTCTTTGAGATAGTCCCATGTCTGAGCCACCGGGTGGAGGAGGATGGATATAATGCATATGGATGGTATTGATCATAGATGTGCTCATATGTATATGGCGAAAATGGATTAATGGAAACAACGATATTGAAACACTAATAAGGATCAACCATAAAACCCTAGCTTAACAATAAAAATGATCCACCATACACAAATGAAGATGCCTAAGACCATGCAAATAAATAAAATAAACCAAGATATACCATTCACATGTCTAGTAGGGTTTTAATCTCCATTGATCTTGTTTGATATATTTGCTCTCAGATTTTATGTGTGCACAAGAGCTCAACAAAGAGGATTGTGGTTGATAGATTGATTGCAAAAGGCTTTATTTCATAAGAGTTTTGATGATTAGATGATTAGGGTTGATAATGAATATGGCATCCTCTTATATAGAGAACACTATATGAAATGAAGGGATAAGATTGAGAGGTGTAAAGATAAATGATCGGCTAGGATTAAAGGGTAGGTATAGGAAATAATTAAATGATAAAGGAGGTAGATAAGTGAAGAATTAAGAGATGAGTGACATGTGTCATAGAAGAAAAAGGCTAATGAAATAATTAAATAAATAAAGATTTATTTAATTAATAAAGGAATTGGGATCAATTAAATAAATAAAATATTTATTTAATTTACGGAAAAGACAATTTAAATAATTAAAAGTATTTATTTAAATGAGGAAAGTCTTAGAAGAGGATTAATGAATTAATTAAATAAATAAGATTTATTTAATTAATAGAATACTTAGGATAAAATAATTAAATAAATAAAAATATTTATTTAATTAAACATGACAATTCTAGGTGTCTACAAATATAATTACATACAACAACCACCTAATACCAACATAACTCAAATAGAATCCATGTAAGCATCCCCAAACACTTGTCAAAATAATAAGTTTGTAGACCATTAATATTTATCTAGTGCATATCACACAATCCACTTAATCAAATTCACACTTCTTCCAAAATATCATATAATCCAAATTGTTACAAATAAATTTCATCATAGAAAATACACTTTTATTTCCTTAAACTATTATAAACACTCTTTGATTACCCAACATGCCTAGATCTAATCTTCATAGTGTTCTCCCTTAATACACTATCACAGGTTCAAGCGAACATGATAGAAACAACTCTTAACACATAACTAGGGGTAGCTTTATCAAACATTCAGAATGACCACCCGAAACTTGGAAAAAAAATAATCCAAGAAGTAAAATTGTCAAGTTCGACATTAAATAATGAAAAATATTGGCAATTTCAACAACTAACAACACCAAAGACATGACAAGTGTCATAAATTAAATGAAAAGAAAAGAGAATTTAGTGGTCATTCCTTTAATAAGAAATCTCAAAAGAAAAATGCTAGCCCCATTATCACAAAACATAATTCATAAGTAAGTCAAAACAATCACTGTCACAACAAAAATATCAAAACAAGGTGAACAATTTCAGCCATGCCATAGGGAGTGGCCACTACACAACACCCAAGATCACACATCTTGAGTGCATTAGAGAATGTATAATAGACACCTTAGACTATTAAATTAACTACATATCCTTTAATACAATGCAATCTTATGTACACATGAAAGTTCCTATAATTATATTTTAGGTAAGAATACATATGCAAGAAAGGGAAAGATATGGTATTTCACACAAATAGGGAATACACTCGATACATAAATGTCATTATTTACAATATCACAATTACAAATTAATCACTTTCATAATAGTACTATTTTCAAGAAGATCATAAGCATAAACTTCTAACCACTTAATGGTTTCAACAACTACAATTAAATTAATAACATATGGATGCACTATTCCTATCATCATTTCTCCTTTCCACTATAATTTTCATTAAACAACACGTCCTTCACAACTCGAGTAAGGTAAGGAAATGGAATAATTTCTAAATATTTCACTAATCAAACACAACATTCATATACTTCTTTATATCCATGAAAGATGTTTACAAAGCTTAAGACTTCTATCTTTCAAAATAAAACAAATCCACAAAAAAACAACTTCATATCCTCTATACACATTCTACATGCAGTGCACAAATTTATCTTAATCAATACTTATTCTCTATCATGACCTATCAAACAACTAAATCATATCAACTACATATAGTGTTTATGCAAAAAGGTATTCTACCTACTTAATCACTTTACGTGAAGTCTTGAATGCAATACAAAACATTTTAGGTCTTCAATTCAGAATTAATCAAACATTCCATAATTAGAGCCATACAATATTCATTAATAAGCATCAAGTACTTCTATTGAATATCAAATACATGATTTAGTAGCATTTATATGTTTTCCTATATCTAGATAGAGTGAAGAGGGAGAGAATTTGTTAGTCACACAATTCATACATATGCACATAAACCAACAAGATCATACAAAGATGATTAAATTTTTCCCTATGTATATTGCCTTTATTGTACTTTACTTCATTGCATTGCCTGCTTAGAAGCATGATATTTCATAAAATTATAGATGAAACTAAAGGGCCTAATTTCCCAAATGAGGTCTATATAGACAATTTTTTCTTGCATACAAAACCTCTTGCGTAAACACTCACTACTTCTCATCGATACAAATACATTTTTAACTATCATCTTTCATTGAATATCAAGATACGAAAAGAAGAGGGGAGAGATAACTATTAGCTAACTAATATATGAATATGAATACACATCAAACATGTTCTTCATTTACACATCCTATTTTATACAAAGCCAATTAAATATGTCAATTGGAAGCACATTATCATAATGTTCATAAGAAATTGTTTAATTGATTTAGTCATGCAAAAGCACATGGTGGAATCCTTAAAGAGAACACACACAAGAGTCTCATAAAAATCACAAACATTGACTCACGACCAGAAGACATACACAAGAAATATAGCACACATGATGTAGATAGTTTTAATTTCTAGAGAGAGAGAGACCTTTAATTAGCTATGTAAATGCACTTAATATCTTCCAAGCAAGTTCTCATGATCTATACTAAATCAAATTACTTGTATAATGCAAGAACTTCATCATATGGCAATACATTATCTAACGACGTAGTAAGCTAGTTCTAAAAATGCAACATTGGATAAGGAGGCATAGGAAATTTCCTCTAATTAGGAGCAATCATATATCTAAAAAATCTTAAGGGTTTGAGTAGATACTAGAAATTTCAAGCAACCAAAGAAACCCTAGAGGAATAGACTAACATTTCCAAAAAGAGTGAAATATTTTTTGACAATCTCCCAAAAAGTTAAAAAAAGTGAAAAAAACATTCCCGAACTCTGGAAAAAAAATTTCGCAATAATAATCTATCGCTTCCCCCAAAAATTTTTACAAGAGAAAGAAACTTCCCCCAAAAATCAACACTTCACGCCAATTCAATTATAAGATTTCTAAAATTATAATGAGTTTGATTTAAATTTCATTAAATTTATTTACTAATTAATTTATTTCAAATTACAAATAATAACTTAATTTATTAACTAATGAAGCTTTTATTTTAATTTATTAATACAAATCATTAATTTTTTTATTAATAAAATATGAAAGTACTATTACCTCGATACACACACAGATATATATATATATATATATATATATATATACACACACATACACATACACATACACATACACATACACATACATATACATACACATGCACATGCACATGCACATGCACATACACATACACATACACATACACATACACATACACATACACATACAAATACACATACAAATACACATACATACAGACATATAAATTTAATACACATAAGAAAGAGTAAATAATTTAACTCATATGAAATATAAATAACACCTTATAGTAAATTAATAACTAAAAATATAACAACAGAATAAATCAATAAACCCATACACAACACATAAATAGACATAAACAACATACCAAATGACATAAAATTATTGCCTATGTGGCATTCTGATTAAGTTGACACTAAACAAAGGACACTTCTCTATTACCAAGCAAGGCTAAGGGTATGGAAATTAGGTCTTATGCTATCGCCCACAACTTCCACTAGGATTATGTAGGCACACTCAGACCTAAGAACCAGGTGGAGACCCTGCCTCAGTGAGAAAAGAACATATTAAAATAACATACATATAACTAGAAATTACACATACACCGGTGAATGGGAATCGTGACATTCTGTGTCTCTCCAAAGTGAGTGACAAAAGATCATCCCCTCACACCCCATACAGAATCAAACAAATAACATGAAAACCACACATGATACATCTCATAGGTTAAGGAAGTATGTCAACCCATGGGTCAATTTTTAAAAAAAAAATCTAACATTTAATCATCCATAAAGATAAAGTGCATAACTAACATATATCAAATCAAAACATCATAAAATATCTCAATCAAGAGGAATTTAATCATCAAAAAGGAAGTCAAAAGCACACATGAGATTTATTAGCATCTAACATAACTATCATAAGAATAATTCCTGGAGGGGCATTAAAAAATTAATGAGATATAATAAAAAATAAGCGATAATTTTTTTTTGTTCCTCTAAAGATGAAGAAAGCAGTTTTTATGTAACCTATTTCTCTAAGAAATATTGAGGCCTTATTCTATTAAGAACCTAGAATGATTTTCATTTATAAAACATTAATAGGCTATATATAAACATATGCAACTTAATACCTCAAAAAAAAAAACCAATCCAAAATACAATCTCCATCATCAACCATCCTAATTTTGGAAAATAAAAAATTGAGCATACAATTTTTTTAAAATATAGCTATATCTACCATCAATCTAATATATTACTTAAAGTCACAAAATCCAACTTCACAAATCCACTACATCATAGCAACAATATTTTATTATAAGGATTTTTATGATAGTCTATCAGGATGTGTATATCTAGATAATACCAACCTTAGTTCAAACAAGGATCAAAATAAGGTCCACACGTTATATACAAGTCCAAACAAGATAGTCACATTATATAAGTCACTATTATCATATCATCACAAAAATATCAAAATCAATAACATCAAAAAGAACAAAATATTTAGTAATAATTTTAAGATCAATTGCATTAAAAAAATACCAAAAATAATTCAAAAAAATAAAAAATCCAAAAAAGAGAAGAAAAAAATTCTCTATGGTAAAAGACATTTCTGCGAAGCCTTGAGGTAGTCTCCATGATGAAAACATGGTAAACATGTTTGTTGTCTAACAATTACACGAGGAAAATAATAAAGAGAAATAATGCATCCAAGAGGT
>NC_081407.1:580713694-580738694 GCF_030272615.1 Cryptomeria japonica | reverse complement strand
GAGTGTGTGATCGAAGATACTCTTTAAACCCTTGATTGAGTTTAAATGAATAATCAGCTTGATGAAAAGAGATGAAACTGATTAACATTAAGAGACTGATTCAAATGAAGACAAATATCAGCTTGATTTGAAGTGATGAAACCGATATGCCCCTAGCGATGGATTTGATTCAGATGATCGAGAGATCTCAACTTGATGTGAAGTGATGAAGCTAAGATGCCCCTTAGCAATAAAAATTTGATTTTCTTTAGTTGGAAAAGATTTTTTTTTGCTTGACTTTGAAGATATGAGGTCATGAGGTCATGAGTATGCCCCCTCGGGAGTGAATAGAAAGATAGTGAGGGTAGATGATTTTAGGCAATTTTTGGCGATGATAATTATTTGAGCATAAATTGATTCAAAGGATTTTTTGTAGATTCGACATTGATTGATGAGAAATTGAGTGTAAAGTGATATGTAGAATGAAATTGAGATTCAGCATTGATTTTTGACAAATTGAGTGCAAAGTTGAAGCGAGAATCAGCATCTGATGAAAAACTGCTAAGTGGTTCAAATTATAAAATTGAGTAGGAAAATGATCTCGTATTTCGATTTTGATCCCAAAAATGGAATTAGAACAGGCAAATTAGCTAAGGGTACAATTTTCATGTCCATCGAAGCAAGTTGAAAAATTAGGGTTTTGGCTATATATGGGGTAAAACTATCATTTTCAAATCCTTTTAACCCTCCAAGTTTGAAAATTCAAAAAGTCTTGTGTGAAGAAAAATGGTGGTTCCCACTCATATGTGTCAATTCGAGCACAAGAGATGACATAATCGACCTCAAAACTATGGGCCAACGGTAAGTGATCAATCTTAAGCCTGTTTATTGTTTTAATTTTGAATTTTTTTGTTAATTTTTTTAATTTTTGGCACGTTTAAGTCAGGTTTTCTCATTTTGTCGTGCGAGACAAGATTCTGTCTCATATGAAAAACTAATTAAGTGTCTTTTATCATTTAAATCCACCAGTTTTGTCATTCTAAGCCTACCCTTATGTCGTATGAGAACATTCCAAAGAGCCCATTTTGTCATCCTAGGGCTAGCCTTTTGTCGTATGGGAGTCTTTTGTCGTACTATACCTATTTTTGACTTGTACAAATTTTTGCTCCTACCTGTGTTTTGTCGTTTGGAAAAACAGTGAGCATTTTTGAAGGTGCAAACTTGAAATTTTGATTTTGTAGTTGACGTAGTTGGATTTGCTTGATGTTTTGCTTCTCTTATAGGCTAATTTGAAATGTTTCCTGATGGTTATTTATTTGATTTTTGTAGGTTTGATTGTCTCATGTTCTTTTCAGATGTGTCTTTCCATCGACGATGACATTAGTGCATCAGTTGTGAGAGGTTGATCAGGTTCATACCAATTTGTGCAGATTGACCCACCTTCTTGATTTACCTGATATCCGTGTGAATCACAGAATGCTGACTGTGCTTGTGGAGAGATTCCATTCTGAGCATAACACATTCCATTTCCCAGTTGGGGAGATGACCATCACTCCCGAGGATGTTTATAGGATTCTTTGTATCCCTTTTGCTAGAGATAAGGTGGATTATGATGCAGCGCATCTCCCTGGGTTACTTGTTGTTAGACATGTTTTTAGAGATCTTGACATTTTGACACATTCTATCAGTTGGGATGTGATGATGACCAGGTATGGTGAGGACTTTTCACTGGTTTGTGTCTTGGTAGGTTTTATCGGTTGTTTTTTGATGCCGAACAGGGGACAATAGGGCTTTTTGTGTGGATGGGGTAGGATGTTGGAGAGGTTTATTGAGACCCCTTAGAGGTTAGGATGGGGTTTGTTTATTAGCACACATGTATTGTGAGATGCCTGAGATTGTATATAGGGAGGGGAAGAGTGTGGCTGTAGGAGTTTTGATTTTATAGGTATGGGCCTAGGAGCACCTCCCAGTTTGTAGGCTGATTGTAAATGACGACAAAGATCCTGGTCAGCCCATTGTATATAGATATTCAGGATATGTTACTCAACCCCATCTGGGCAAGACAAATTTTTGGAGACGACAACTAGATGGTTTGATAGCTATGACATGGAGACCGTACAGTGGTCTAGAGTCGTGGGATGATTGGAGGGTTGTACGCAGGGATTTTTTCGTGACTCACCCACTCATCGGTAGATCATAGATAGTATTCGAGTGATTCATTGTTTCCTGAGTGATGAGGTAGTATGGTAGACCTCAAGGGATCTTGCAAGAGTACACTACATTTGCTCATTATGTAAATGAGGAGAGGCAGGGATGGGCACTGAGATTATCTTATGCCTTGATTATACAAGAGATGACTAGATTACATTATCTCAGATGGGACTATATGGATGATATTGCAGATGTGAGGTCTTGCCCGAGTATAGGGATTGGTTCTAGCAGCATCCATTCCCTAGATTTACAGATCCAACTAAGCAAGTACCTTGTATAGAGGAGATAGAGGATGATTCCCCCACACAGGGACAAGGACAGGGACATAGATAGGGACAGAGACAGGGACAAAGAGTCGAGGCTCCGAGGTGGGCAGGTGTTGATCTTGGTGCTAGTAGCAGCGGGGTACCAGTTGGTGGTAGACAGTAGAGAGGAGAGGGTGGACCCCTAGGTATGGTTGGAGTGAGGCTTAGTGGAGTGAGAGTGTCAGACGGTGGAGTAGAGGACGAGAGAGAAGCACCGAGACAGGTTTGTCAGAGGAGAGAGGAGCAGGGGAACTTGGAGGCGGAGATGGAGGTGATGGGGGCGGAGAGCCTGCGAGGGATTAGGGCGCTGAAATTGCACGATTGATGAGAGTACGCCTAGCGGGTTTGCAGTCACAACTAACAGTGGCATAGACTTAGCTAGCAGAGTGAGACCAATAGCTAGCAGATCTTAGAGCAGAAAGAGATCATCAGCTAGCAGATCTTAGAGTGGAGAGAGATCGTCAGCTAGTGGATCTTAGAGCAGAGCGCTATCGTCAGGTTGCAGCAATGAGGGTAGAGCAAGACACTCTTTAGCAGGAGATTCTCCATCAGATGAGTTGAGTAGCTTATTATGTTGCGGCTTATAGCATAGTTGTTCCAGTAGCGCAGCAGGTTGTACCATATTTACAATATATGGCTCGATCTGAGGGAACTCGGGCACCTCGTCAAGATCCTGGTTAGAAGGCTCCACCTCCTCCACCGAGCAATGAAGGAGAGGCTAAGAGATAGATATATTTTTTTTGGTACCTCTCAGATATTTTGTAGACATACCCATTTTTTGTAGCCCTTACGATTCTTTCTCCGATGGGAGTTTGTACAAGTTAGTTGACATTATTTTGTACCTTGAGACTTGATGACTATATATATACGAGATCTGATTGTACTTCATAGCACTTGTGTTGATTGATTATGAGATGTCTTCTATATGTATGCATATTTATTTAACATGGATGTATGTAAATGCAAAGAATATGAATGTTGGCTTTTGTTTCTTTTTTATATGCAAATAAATGATGAAAATGAGTAATGAGTAATGCAAATTTTCTTTTTCTCAATGCAATAAGATGAATGTGAATGAGTGATAATGAAATGTATGAATCTATATAAGATGCTTATGTATGTAGCTAACATCTCAATACACAAGTACTTGATCGGAGAAATGATGAAAAAGAGACCGCTTAGCTAAGAAATGATGATGCTTACAACTCTCATTCAGAATATCAAGAGATTATTACCATACCAAAATCACTCTAAATTCACAAAATACAGAATGAAATGCAAAATGAGATGCAAAATGAAATGCAACCTAAACCTATTCACTGAATTTAAAATGCTTAAGTTTCATCACTGAGCATAACAAACATAACAGACAGATTAGAGTTCCTTTCTTTTCATATGCAATATTAATTATCTTGTCCGCAATGACCCTTTTTTTCATTCATATCCTTGGATAGATTTCGCAGGGACCCAGATTGCATGATAAAGAAATTTGCTCAAAATAGATAAAGAAATGATGGGAACCTCCCTGTAGCATTCAAGTAAGTGGAGTCGAGGTATGTGTGGCAATTTCACCTTGATGTGAAGGATCTTATCACAGACACATGTTTCCAAATCATCAGAATCATTCCTACAAGCAGAAAACAAATAAAATATTATGCCCCCAATCCTTGCTCCTCGTAGTCAAGATAGACTTCCTTGAGTTGCTATGAGGGATAATAATCGAAAAACAATATAAAAGACAACATAGAAATTAATTTTTCATTCATAGCTCAAAGTGTTTAGTGACTATTTTCCGTAATATTGTTTTGCTTGTATACTCAGTGATAAAACTCTTCGGTAGTTAGGAGACAGGTGACTAACTCAGAGTGGATGACTAGGTTTCACTGATGGAAAGATGACTTGGTTGATACTACTTAGGACATCTAATGTGCTCTATCAATTAACCAAAGACTAGGACATTGATCAATTTCATGAGGGTTCCAACGAACTAGGATGTCACAAATGTGACTGAAATATGTACAAGCGATAATAAAGATAAATGAAAGCAGGAAATGCCAACGTTACGTGGATAGATGGAGTGTTGAGTACAAGAGGCACCTATTTACTAGGTTTTCACCTACTTGGCAGAGATTCATCATTTTTTTTACCAAGGTTCCTGTTTACTAGGTTTTCACCAGGGCATTTTTTTTTTTTTTTTTTTTTTTCAAGACTTTTTATGATTTTTATTTTTTTTAGGACTTTTTCAGCTGTACAGATTGCTAAAGCAGAGAATGCTAAGTGAAGAATTTCTTCAAATGGATGGTGTTAATCGGTTCATGAAGTTGTTCTCCTTTCGATGTTGAGAGCTGATAGGTACCAGAACCAAATACTGCTGTAACAATGTAGGGACCCAGCCACTTGGGTTCAAACTTCCCTTTGTTATCTCGAAACTGTTGATTTCTTAGGATTTTCTCTCAGAACTAGGTCACCAACCTAAAATTCTCTTTGTCGATCCTTCTTGTTATATCCTCTCGACATTCTCTTTTGATACACTCTGAGATGATCAAACGCCACTTGCTGACATTCATCTAGCAATTCGAGTTCTTGCAATCTAGATATCCTATAGTCTTCATTAGTAACAAGACCTTGCAAAGAAACTCTTAGAGATGGTATTTATACTTCAATAGGTAATACTACTTTGGACCCATACACCAAAGAGAAAGGTGTAGCACCAGTAGGTGTTCTGATAGTTGTTCTATAAGCCCATAATGCAGGATTGAGTTGTAGATGCCAATCCTTCCTAGATTTGTTTACTGTTATGGGTAAAATAGTCAACAAGTTTTTGTTAGATGCCTTAGCTTGTCCATTACCTTGAGGGTAATATACAGATGACCAGTGTTGTTTAATTTTGAATTTCTCACAGAGCTCATCCAGATCTTTATTCTTGAATTGTCCTCCATTGTTAGTCATGATGGACGAAGGTATCTCATACCTACAAATGATATGGTTTAGGATGAACAAATCTACTTGTTTACCGGTTGCTTTGATGAGTGAAACCGCTTGTACCCACTTAGTGAAGTACTCAGTGACAGTTATAATAAACTTGTGTCTGTTGGATGATGCAGGATAGATCTGACTAATGAGATCAAAGGCCCATTGCTGGAAAGGCTAATGTGTGATGAAGGGTATGGGATCCCTTGCTGGAGCATGTATGAGATATCCATGTAGCTGAAATTTCTCACAAGTTTTAGAAAACTTTATAGCGTCCTTCTCCATGTCTGGCCAGTAGTAGCAAACCCTTAGTAGTTTCCAAGCTAATGTAAGACCATTCAAATGAGATCCACAAATACCTTCATGGACTTTTGATAATGCACGTTTAGACTCTTCATTTTCTAGACACCTAAGCAATGTACCATCCAAAATTCTCTTAAGCAAATCGTTAGCAATTATGACATATCATGAAGCGTTTCAAGTTAGGTTCCTTTTCTCATTACAGGTAAGATATTCTGGAATAATTTGGTCATGCAAATAAGAGTAAATGTGGTTATATCGAGATGAGTAATGAACTATTTGGGAGCTAGGAGAATCATAGGCAGGGTAATGTAACTCTTCCACCAAGAATTCAAAGCAAAAATTAGATTCATGTAACTCAGGTATAGACATGAGGGTGGCCATAGCATCTGCTACTCTATTTTTTGATCTAGGAATCTCCTAGAATGATACAAAAGTAAAATAATTCTTGAGATCATCAACCATTCTCTTATAAGGCATCATTTTATCATCTCGAGTTTGATATGTATCATTGATTTGATTGATAATTAGTTGAGAATCTACATAGATATGTAGCTCTAGAACCTTCCATTCAATAGCTAGCCTGACCCCATTTACCAAAGCTTCATACTCTACAATATTGTTTGTGCAAGGGAATAGAATATTGTAAGCCTTCAGGATTGAGTATTTCTGAGGAGTGATAAATAGTATTCTAGCATCGAAACCATTTTGGGTGAAAGATCCATCAAAGAACATCTTCCAAGATTGTTGAGTAAGGTGCATTATTGATTCGTCTGTAAATTCTATATACAACAGTTGAGTGTCTTCAAGTGGAGCTTCAGCGAGTTGATCTATAATTACTTGTCCTTTGATGGCTTTACATTCCACATATTCAATATCAAACTTTGTAAGTACCATGACCCATTTTGCCAATCTTCCGATGAGTGTTGCTTTGTTGAGAAGATACTTGAGCATATCAATCTTAGCTACTAGCTTGATGGAATGTGCTAACATATAAAGTCTCAATTTTTGTGATGCAAAGACTAATGCCAAACATGCTTTTTCTATTATAGTGTAGTTCATTTTATAAGACACCAAAGTTCTGCTGATGTAATATATAGCTTTCTCTTTTTTATTTTCATCTTGTTGTGCCAGAAGTGCCCCCAATGATGAATCAATGGCTGATATATATAAGATCAATGGTTTTCCTTGAATTGGTGGCATAAATATTGGTGTATTGGATAGGTACTCTTTTATTTGCTAAAGGTGTTGTTCACATTCTTGATCCCAGTTGTATATTACTCATTTCCTTAATACTTTTGTGAAAGGTTGAGCTTTGTCTGTTAGCTAAGAAATCAAGCGTCTGATTGATTGGAGATGTCCCTATAAACTGCTCATTTGACTGATGTTCTTAGGAGGCGGCATTTCCATTATAGCTTGGAACTTCTCAGGATCAACTTTGATTCCGTTCTTTGAAATGATGTAGCCAGGTAGTTTACCAGATGTCACTTCGAATGCACACTTTTTTGGATTTAGCCAAAGTTTGAATTTTTCCATTCTATCTAGTATAGGGCCTAGCTCTTGAATATGCTTGGATCTCTTCATAGTCTTTACTAAAGTGTCATCAACATAATCTTCCATATTCTTATGCATCATGTCATTAAAGATAGTAGTTACTGCTCTTTGATAAGTTGCTCTTGCGTTCTTCAGCCTGAATGGCATGACATTCCAGCAAAAGGTTCCCCATGCACAGGTAAAATTTGTATTTTCTTGATCTCCACAAGCTATTTTGATCTGATTATAACCAGAGAATCTGTCCATTAGTGAGTACATCTCATACCCAGTAGTCATATCAACTATCATATCAATGTTTGGTAATGGAAAGTCATGCTTCAGACAAGCTTTGTTGAGATCTCTGAAGTCTGTGCAAACCCTAATAGATTTGTCCGTCTCTGACACATTTACTATGTTTGAAATCCATTCTGCATACTCTATAGCTTTGATAAATCCAACTTTTAGTAGTTTTTCTATCTCAGCTCTGACTTGTAGTGCCACATGAGGGTGCATCTTACAGAATTTTTTCTTAATTGGTTTAACTCCTAGTGTGATAGAAAGATGGTGCATGATAAGATCAGGATTGAGGCCTGGTATATCCGATTATGTCCATGCAAAATTGATATTCTTTTCTAAAAAGAGATGAGTAAAATCTTTCAATTCTTCCACTAATAGTGATTGAGCTACATGAATGATGTGTGGTGTCTCTTGACTCCCAATGTTCACTGGTTGAGTTGGCTTGATCAATATAGAAGACCTTTCCTGGAAGTGACTTGGCAGTATATCAAGTATCTCACCTTCAGGCACCTTAGAGAGGTTGTCACCTTTAGGTACGTCCTTTATTTTCTCTTTTTTAGATTCTAACACCACCACAATGTGGTTTTTGCCATCAGATCTTTTTTTATATTTTTTTATATTTTTATGACTAAGATACTTGATATATGTTTCAGTTATGTTTTCACTCTGTTTGTTGGCAGAAGAGTACATGGGTTCAACTGCATTTAGGTAATAAGCTAATGTGTAGTCATTGGAAAAAGTAGGTACATTCATGGGTTGGTCATGTAGACTACAATCAATTAATTCAGGATGTAGCAAGGATAGAGTGCGGACAGGTTCAAGGGAGTTCATGGTATTGTCATCACAACTATGGATCGAAAAGTCGAGTTCCAGAAGGATACCTTGTGTAAATGTCTCGAGACCAGGAAAAGTTAGAACATGATTATTAAAGTGCACATTAATATTTAGTTGACCTAATCCAATAGACCTACTTGTAGCATCCTTCTCTACGGCAGGCTGAAATTCATATTGAGGTTCGATAGTAATAAGATCAGTAGAGAGATTCTTGCAATTTATATCAAAGGATTCAAAGTTTGATGTTGAGTAGATATTGTCATAAACAGGACTATTCTCAGAGTCCTAAGAGTCATTGGATGAAGTTTCCAATTCTTCTTCAAGTGATTGAGTGAATGTATGTATGGTATCAACACCAAAATCTTTAATGTTGCAAGTTCTTTCCAGATTTGTCTCAATTATCTTTTGTATCTAATACACCTGTTGACATGATCTTGATGGTTCTATGACTTCCTGTCGTCTACTCCATTCAGCTTCCTTTGGACTGATGACCGATTCTTCTTCTGTAGCTTCCAATTCTTCTTGTGTAAACCCATACTTGATTTGTTTTGTTTTATTAGAGGGGTATATAATAGATGAAAAACTTTGTGCTATTCTACCTTCCTCCAGCCCTTGTTCATAGTCTACTTGTCTTCTTAGTCTGATTTCCTGTATCTCCTTTTCTAGATTTATGCGCATCAAATATTGAGTATCATCTATGATACCGCTAGACTCTTCTGGATTTTTTGTACTGGATGTATCTAAGAGGTGGTTTGGACCCCATTCATACTTGTTTGAGTCAGTCTCTGAATCGTCTACCTACTACCTACTAGTGTATGTGACTGGAACTTTCAGTGGTGCAAACAATTCTCTGATTCTTTCTACTCCGTCTCTTATATCCTCTGGGACTTCAACTCCTTGTATTGTTGTAGCTGACACATTCAAAGCTTGAGTGCTGACTGTTTCTTCCTTCTTGATTGTTAATTCCTCTTTTTCTTTTACACACTCTGCTTTAGTTTGTTGAGTGTTTGTTTCTTGTAATTTTGAAGGCGATATCCTTTTCTACCACTTAGACTTAGAAGCATGTTTTTGGTCCGATGTCTTTTTTGGACTATACCCTAGTCCAACCTTATCATTTGTAGATTTTGTTTGCAGCTGAATTGGTTCAATAATACCCTCTTGATGTTTTCCCAGGGGACCCATACCTGAATATCCCATGAGTTGAATCATTTTGTATCCTAGACCATATTGTGTTGAGGAAATATCACAATGTCGTACTTCTTTGATTTCACTATCTTCCTTGAAAAGCCATTTTAGAACAACATCCTCTTCTATTTCATCTACCAGAGAAGTAGAAGATTGTACAAAAAGACCATCATATATGATATTCAGAGTTGAAGTTTGTGTTCTCATAGCCTCTTATGGTTTGCCCAACTGTTTCAGTGATGGAGGAAGAGAAAATAATGAAAGTACTAGTTCTATCTTGTATCCATCCATGCTAGTATTGGTAATTTTCAATTTATTTTTCAAGTTTTTCATTAGAGCTTCTAAACTTTTATTTGTAGAGGTTGCTCTATTATGAGCCACAAAGGTATCAACACCTTTTGTCAATGCATGACAAGGGACATCTATATCAACAGTGATACTGACCTCAACTCCATTATAAGTAAATTTTAAGAATTAATGGTATGTAGATGGAACTGCCTTCATTTCATGAATCCATGGCCTGCCCAATAAGATATTGTATGACAAAGGAAGATCAAGTACCTGGAAAATGACATCTCTTTCTACAGGTCCCACCCTAATTGGTAATGATACCAGACCTTTAGAGGTCCTTTCCTCTTCATCATAGGCTTTAATTTTTATTTTCTTGCCTGAATCAATGAGATTTTCAAAAAATCCTAGTTGTGTAAGTAGACTGTAAGTACAGATATTCAACCCCACGCCTCCATCTATCAAAACATGTTTGACTCTGTGTTTATGGATCATGGCTCCAATGTTCAATGGCTGGTTATATAGATGATTTAGCGAGTTGTCATCTTCTTTAGAGAAGGTCAGATAGTGTGGTGAAGTCAGATGACCTACCACGGATTGAAACTGATCAATGTCTAAATCTTCTGGAACATTAATGGTGAGCAAGGCGTTGTCCAAGATTTCTTTGTGAGTAGGAGAGATTTTTATTAATTCAAATATGGAAATTTGAGTGTTTGTCTTTTTCAACTGTTCAACAATGCTATATCCAGAGGATGATGATGAAGTTATCCTTTTAAATTTATCAAATATTGATTCTTTTTGTTTGTTTGACAAGGTTGGTAAATTTGACGTTGTTTGAGCCAGAGTTGAAGAACTAGCTCCTTGGAGAGTTACTTTCTTTTGAGAATAGTTCATAGCCTTTGCATATCGTGATTCAATTTGTTTATCTTGGATTATGATCACATTGCAATATTCAGATTGGGAAGGCTCAATCATATTGATAACATTGTCATTGCGAGTATAAGTATGATTTACTTTGGCACCTCCTTTGGTCTTTGAGGAATCACCTTGTTCGTAAACAAGTAAGGGGTCCTTAAAAGCTTTATGGTCAACATTTGTTGGGTGATTCCCAACAACAATTTTACCAATGTCTATGAGATATTGAATCTCATGCTTGAGCTTCTTGCAGTGTTTTGTGTTATGACCTTTATTCTGATGGAAGTCGTAGTACTCATTTTCTCTCCACCATTTTGGTTTGACTTCCAGATCATATGGCCTAGAATTATCTAGTAACATTATCAGGTGGTTTGCCAATAGAGTTTTGAAAGCGGATTCGTATGATTCTTCTAGAGGAGTGAATTCGCGTCTAGGTTTTGAAAGCCAAGGTTTCTCTATGAACCACTCTTTTGCTTTCTTTAGAGGATTTTCTATTGCAGTTTTAGCTACTTTGAGTGCTTGTGTGCCACTAGCCTAGTTGAATATCATGGGCTTTGATTTGGTTTTAACAGTGTCTACTACTCCTTCATTAACAACTTTCTTATGGTTGTCTTTGCCATACTTCCAATACTTGTTTTTTTCTTTAGAGCTAGATCCTCGTTGTGTTTCTTTCCAAGGCATGATATCTCCTATTTTTATAAGAACATCTTCCATTCGGATAGTATTATCTACCATTTTGTTAAATGATGGGTGTACTTGCATTTGGATACTATATTTCAATTCAGGGACCAGATTATTGACGAATATATCTATGTATACCTAGACAACATCTTTCTTCAACGTTGGAGGAAAGTGAAAAAAGGCTCCCCTATTTTCTGTTTGGTATTGCAAAGTTTGATCATAGTAACAAGATATTGAATGTTGTAGGAGTACTCTTGTAAAAATAGTTAGATTAGTTCTTCAAAAGTTTTTATCCCTTTAGGTAGACTTGAGAACCATTCCATAGCTTGTCCTCCCAAACTCCTTAGAAAAAGGTGCATGAGATACGTTTGATCATGCATGAACTCCATGCAAGAAACACAAAATTCTCTGACATGATCTTGAGGATCTGAGGTACCATCATATTTGTCAAATTTTGGAATCTCCAATTGTTAAGGGAATGGAGGCATGTATAGGTTTTTGTCAAATGGAAATGGGCATATTGTCTCCAAAGAATTTTGTTTTGGGGACTTATCCTTGTTTTTGAGTTTTGCAAGCTCGGTCCATAAAGCTAGCAATTGTCTATGGACCATCATTATAGGTGATTCTTCCTTTATAGTGACGAGAGTCTAAACGTCATATCTAGTGGGAAGTTTGGCACCTTGTTTTGCTAGTTCTAGAAAATAGTCTTCTTTTTCTCTAGCCATGATAGCCTTCATCATTTTTTGGAAATCTTTATCCTTTTGACATTTATGAATATATTTTTCCGGAGGTTTAGAATCTTCAACTTCACTTGATGAGGAATCATTATCAGTTTCATGAATACTGAGGTTGTCTTCATCATTTTGTTATGTTCTAGGTATAGTGGGAGATAATGGTTGATCGTAAATTGGTCTCTCTGATGATGATGGTTTATCAGTCAGGGGATCCTCTTCGTAAAATGGATTATCTTTATATGAAAAGGGTTGCCCTTTGCCTCTAGAATCTTTCTTATGAGAACTCCTCGTTTGAGTAGGCATTTTTACTGATTGGTGTGACCTAAAATTGTTTATGATGCAGAAGTCAAGATCAAATTTAGAGATAGTTGTTCAGTTAACGTATTGTTTGAGAGAAGCAACTAAGATTTAGTCTAGTTTCAGGAACGATCTATCCTGTATAAGACGTTTATCTAAATTGATCCAAGAGAAGTGACTAAGATTCAATCTGGTTTTAGGAAAGATCTATCCTGTATAAGACATTTATCTAAGTGACTTAGGTTTGATATGTAGTTGATTGAACTAGCTATAAGATGATCGACAAATCATGCAACACAAATGGAAGAGGTACACTATTTTGATCTATGTATGCTCATTGTAGACTATTTTAGGCAAGTTTGACTATTTTGAACTGACAAAATCAAAGATTCATACAACAAGTTTCTCAGGACCAGACGATAATTCAATAACTTTATGATGACAACAATAGTGTTTCGTATGAGTTGCTTCCTTGTACCATATGACAGATGGGTATGTCTGGAATGACAGACTGATCAATGCAATGTATTATTGTATGACATAGGATTCTAGATGAAACAACAATTCTCAGAACTAGATGATAGACAATCAGGACTCGTATGATATAGGATGCATGCTCAAACGATAAACTGTTAGGACTGATGGAATTTTGTATGACACAAGATATGAAACTAGATGATAAATTAGAGGAATCGTATGACTATTTGCTGGACAGAGGTAAATTTTTTAGTTTTCAATGACTAAGAATGACCAGATTTGAGATGGACTGGGTTTTGATCATTGACTAACGATGAGAAGTTTAGAGGTGGACTGAGTTTTTGATCGCTGAGGTATACTATTTTGTGACATGAACAAAGTTTTGACTAGGATAGACTAGTTTTAACATGGACATAGTTTTTGATCACTGAGTTGTTTCTTGTTTTCTCTAGTTTTGGTATTTCAGTTTCAGTTTCAGGGATGAAAAACACAGAAAACGCGTAGTATGAATAATAACTTGAATCACAGCATGCAAACCCTACGGAATTTGGTGAGAGAAGAAAACCTTTACTTGTAGAATCAGGTACACACCCAATAGCTAATCAGAATACGACTGTTGAGTCTCACACAATGGATTCTCAACACCATATTAGCTGACTCCAAACACTAATGGGGGTATGAAATGACAAGTATCTTGGGACAGTTACTATCTCTCTTGCACAAAGATTATCCCCCCTTTCGGGGGTGAACCAAGTAGCTTCTATTTTGAATTGGAACTAGTAAGGGGTCCATTCAGCGTGTCAAGGTATAAACTCAATTAAGAGGTCTCCCAGGCTTGAAAACCAAGGTTTAATATACCTGAAGGTACAAAGGAGAGCTATTCCCGAGCACTATCATTGACTTGATTTTTATCAAATCATGTTTATTTTATAGTGGGTTGGAGTACTTGGCATTTAGTCATTCCCCCTTGGGTCATTCCCCTCACACCATTCATAAAGGCTTTAAGAGTTATTAGCTCCTCGGGAGGGAAAGCCTGCCAAAGATGTACAAAACTCAAACTTAAAGAAAATACCTCAAGGGCCTGGATTTCGGATTGTCTATGCAGACAAGAACATACTCTCCTACCTCTCAGAATTTACTTTAAAACATGAAATACTGATTTATTTTTTTAACCAAATAGCAAGTTAGGTGCCTAAAAATGAATTTAAAGAATACACGATGTTTTCTCGAATCTCCTCGGGCAACCTGCAAAGACAATGAATCAGTAGTCATATTGTCTTTGTGCGACAAGCATATTCTTCGACAAGCATTCTGCAAAAACTAATTAGGCTGTGAAAAATCTCCGATAGAAAGATAAATAGCTAGGGTTTGTTGTCAGTATAATCAAAATTGAATGAGAAAATTGAAGAATGAAATCTTCTTTTTAACCAGAAAAATACAATATCGTACGATAATTTTTACCAAATCATACGATGCCTACAATTTTTTGTTTGGGCATATGATAAATATTCTATGACAAATCATGGAACCTGTACGAATGAAAAATCCAAAAAAAGTAAAAATAAGTAGTCAGTCATGGAGGCCAAAAAATGTAGTCTTCTGCCCCACTGTGGGCACTAGAAATGTGTGTGTGAAAAAGTGAAATAAGCTCTGATAGCTGCAGGCACAACACTTCAATTAATTCATTACATGTATGGTTAGTAAATCAATAATCAATAAATAATAAACCATAACAAAGTGACTAATTGCCTTCTAAAAGATACGAGTATAAGATTTCTCTCAAATTTTTATAAGCAATACCAGTGACTAGACTACACCAAGATGAAGGATTTAATCTATATGATATTAAACTATATGGATGCAAGATGGATGAATAATTCAAGCACTAGTTATTCAAGCAATATGGATTCAAGCAATAATGAATAAACTAAATATGCAAAAAGATAAACTAAGATGCAATAATCTCAAAAAGCAAGCACAAGATCTTCAATGACTCCAGAGAAAAATCAGCATAATAATAATCTCCAAGGTGTTTCTCAAATATCTCTAGAGTGATTTGAATGAGAGATGAAGGCTGAATTTATAGAGAATTAAAAGAGAGATGAAGAAAAAGTAAAATTTAGAATTAATTGAAATAATTGAGAAATCAAGTTCAGTCAACTTTGAGATAGATTCCAATTATAGTTTAATTGAAATGCATTCAGATAAGAAGTTCAAGCTGCATTAGAAATAAGAATTAATTAATTCCATGCATTTGTGATAAAAATAGATAATTCTTTGATTTATTCAAGAAAAGAATCTTTTAATGCAACTGAACTTCTTTTTCTCAAAAGCTTGGAGTTCTAATTTTAGAGAAAGCAATTAATAATTGCTTTAATTGCTTTTCTAATTTCAAGTTCTCAATTTAGAAGAAAGAAATAATATCTCAAGTTTGATTTCTCTTTTAATTTAATTCTTTTATTTTATTTTCAATTTAACTCTTGCTTTGTGATTAATTCATCTTTTGTAATAAGTTAATTCATTTTTTGCATGATTAAATGGCAAATTTATTAATTAATTAAATATGCTAGGATATTTAATAAATTAAATAGGATTATTGATCAAAAATGATTTTCTTGGAATGATTCAATTAATTAAATAAATATTTAATTAATATTGAGTAATTGACTTGCCATGTGACATTTGATGATTAAAGAATTAATTAATGTGCTCAAGATTGATTTAATTGCCTTTGGTTAGGACCTTGGTGATGTTGTCGAGATTAGGGGCCCATGGTTTAGATGACCAATTTCAGGGTATTACACTCATCATCAAGAAGAACTAGAGGGAATTTGGGAACATTCGCAAACATCTTATAAAAGTCCTTAGGGATAGGAATGTATTTGTATTAGTCTATATTTAACAATACATAATCAAGCCCACCTAGAACATGTCCTTTGAATAGTCAGACACAGAGCATTCTTCCCTTATCCTTATTCAAGTCCATATCAAGGGAAATCACTAAAAAAAAGAAAAAAAATATACATGTTCACCTGATATTTGTGGTTTGTAGTCATGAATTCATCAACCAAAATCATCTTCGTAGCATGCAGAATGAGTGAATGGTCATGACAAAGAATAACGTTCAGCCACTTATTGCCACTATTCCCAAGAAAATACATCTTTCTTTTCATGGAGGTTAGTCAGATAGAAGTGTCTATTACCTAGAAGATATCCGCCACCCAAAAAATCTAAATAAATACCCAAAAGTTTGGCTCTGCTATAAAAGGAAGCACGAAATAAACCCTTTCCAAATCCAATAGGCAAAATAGAAATAAGGCCCAACTTCTAGAGAAAAATTAGAAAAGATAGGTCATTATGAGAATTAAGCCTATAAAAAAAACACACTCCATTCCATCATTTTGTATCATGAAAGATATAAATTCTCATCTTCTTTTAGTCATCCTTTAAATGCTTGAGGGCATATGGGATCAAACCCAATAGTAAAAAATTATTAATCAACAAACAGAATGGATAGTCGCCAATACCTATTGAGCTGGCAATCATACTTTCACATGAATTAAGATTCCAAAATATTTTCACTTAATTCATAAGAGGAATGGCCCAAGGAGCCAACCTGTCCACCATCTTTTTTTAAAAAATTGCCTACTTGAATCAATATCATGCATCCCTAACTAAATAAAAGTCTCCTAATGTGTTTTTGCTTGAAGAGATTGGGATTTGAGACATGCCACCATCATACACAATTCATCAAAATCTAATAATAAATCTTGTGCCACCACTAAAATGGTCTATCCAATAGGAATGATGTCGTTCACTTTTTAAATTTGAATTTCACACTTGGGGGAATGCTATGTAATACACCATAGTTTTTAAGATGAAATTGTCATCTATTTAATCCATATCATATCCTTCCATATTTCCCACCCACCTTGAACTTGGTAACAATTAGGGAACAAACATAAATCATACTTTATAAAAATCTTAGCATAACCATCATTTTTGCAATACCACAAACCATCACTCAAAATAATGCCACCCTAACTATATCTTGGAGGAAAGAAAACTCTTCCTATGAAAAACAATACTTGTAGATCACATTCAAACTCCTCAATCCAATAATCCACATGTCTCCTATCCTCCACCTAATCATCCTTCTATAATCTACTTGAGTAATACACTATCATTTCATCTTTATTATAAAATTTTCTTTTTTATTGTTATTGGTTCATAGAATATAATATAGCTATCTAGATATCCCTCCATAATACATCCATTTCTAAAATAAATTGGTTAAAATAACACAACTATAATCCATTTAGTCACACTAGTACATTTGGGCCTAATTTCCTACGGCTAATTGTCGGAAGTTTGATGACACCACGTCAGACTTCTGACCAATTTAACCATCGAAAACTCATCATTGGTCTTCCCGATGATGCCATTTGCATCATAATTTTGATGATGTTATGAACTCTTTCAACAGCGGCTATATTTGCTCACTCAACCAAAAAATTTGATGGATTACAGTCAAAACTCCGACGGTTTCTATGTTTGCTCCTAGACGACTGTCTGATAAGGAAGTGACGTCAGATATATAGCATCCATGTCAGATGCGTCATTAGTTGTCATCAAAATTCCAATGGTATCAGATGTTGTGGGTTAGACGGCTTTGTCGTCGGTGCATGAAAGCATTGAATGAGTTCTACTTTTAAAAATTGCATAAAACATTTTTAATTTATTTCGTTCAGTGTTATTTGCAAAAAAAGGTTCTCAATGATGTTTCCTTTCTCCAAGAATTATCTAGGATCTTTCTGTCAGATAATATGTAACATCCAATGACTAAATATTTTCTTTACAAATGCTTATTTTTTTTAATTATCATCTGAGAGTGAATTATAATTTATATCTGTGTGGAAGAAGAAGATACAACCTGAAGACTCATGTGCAAGTAAATTTTGTAAAAGAAAGCAAGAAGACATTATCTTGAATGACATGGAAACAAGCTCATTGACTTCCTAGAAGAGAGCAATTGGAGAAAAGTAGAGGAAAGTGTTAAAGGGTGATAAATACATAGAGAATATGCAATACAAACAAACAATGTCTAGAGTGTGTGATGTGACATCTCTAATTTATGTACGGAGGGACTAACTAGTTTTGGAGTTCCTGGGAAACCTATTGGCCCAGGCTTGGAGGAAATCAATGTGTTCATTCAAGGATAACCCTTTTTCCATTATGAGAATGATGCTTTTGCATTGAAGGATATTTCGAAGGAAATATCCAAAAATTTCTATAGTGTGGAACCAAAGTTGGTGGACTCGAAGTACTTTTCAACTTCCAGAAGACCAAGAGGTTATGTACACAATCTCCCAATAGAAGGGTGATTTCAAGCATTACCTCTCCCCCCCATGACTATTCAGGAAGAACTTCCTCAGACAAAGGACTATTAGCCTCCATGGGATCAAAGAAAAAAATTGAAGCATAGACTCTAGATGATGTGGTGGTGTCCTTTGTGAAGAACTCTACACTATAATTGAAAATTCAAGAGGGAAACTGCAAGATAGTGAACAAAAATACATTCTTGAAAAGTGGGAAGAATGGATCTTGGTTTAGGTGGAGCCAAGTCAGGTGGCTCCTCTAGAGGTTGATGAGATAGAAATCATATTAGGATTTGAAAAAGATCACACTCGTGGAACTTCATGTGCAACTGATTGTTTGCATTGTTTGGGTAATACATTCCAAATAGATATAGTTGCATACCATTTATCTATCTTGAAAGCCTTTTATCCTGATGGAATTAAATTAATTTTCTTTCTCTATTTTCAGGTGATGTCTAGAGGAGAGGTTGCTTTGCATCGACCTGGGATACATTTAACTTGTGATGTATCTGCGGAAATATGTATCCTAGGTCCATGCAATGCAACCTCTACTCCACCAATACCAGATAGAAGAGAAAGTGCTTTAATTTAATTCCATCATGATAAAATGCTTTCAATACATATAAATGGTATGCAACTTTCTATTTGCAATGCATTACCCAAACAACGCAATCGATCAGTCACACACAAAGCTCCATGAGTGTGATCTTTTTCAAATCCTAATATAATTTCTATCTCATCAACCTCTAGAGGAGCCACCTGACCTAGCCCCACCCAAACCAAGTTCCATTCTTTGCACTTTTCAAGAATGTATTTATGTTCACTATCTTGCAATTTCCCTCATGAATTTTCAATTATAGTGCAGAGTCCTTCACAAAGGACACCACCACATCGTCTAGCGTCTATGAAATTCAATTTTTTTCTTTGATCCCATGGAGGCCATCCTTTTTCTGAGGAAGCGCTTCCTCAATAGTCATGGGGGGGAGAGGTAATGCTTGAAATTTCCCTTCTATTGGGAGATTGTGTACATAACCTCTTGGTTTTCTGGAAGCCGAAAAGTACTTCGAATCCACCAACTCTGGTTTCACACTAGAGAAATTTTTGGATATTGTCTTCTAAATATCCTTCGGTGCAAAAGCATCATTCTCATAATAGAAAAAGGGTTGCCCTTGCATGAACACATTGATTTCCTCCAAGCATGGCCCAATAGGTTTCCCAGGAATTCCAAAACTAGTTAGTCCCTCTGGACATAACTTAGAGATGTCACATCACACACTCTAGACATTGTTTGCTTGTATTGCATATTCTCTATGTATTTGTCGCCCTTTAACACTTTCCTCTTCTTTTCTCCAATTTCTCTCTTGTACACAGCTAATGAGCTTGTTTCCATGTCATTCAAGATAATGCCTGCTTTCTTTCTTTTACAAAATTTATTTGCACACGAGTCTTCAGCTTGTATCTTCTGCTTCCGCACAGATATAAATTATAATTCACGCTTAGATGATAATTAAATAAAACAAGCATTTGTAAAGAAAATATTTAGTCATTGGATGTTACATATTATCTGACGGAAAGATCCTAGATCCAATTCTTGGAGAAAGGAAACATCATTGATAATCTTTTTTTCAAATAACATTGAATCAAATAAATTAAAAATGTTTCATGTAATTTTTAAAAGTAGAACTCATGAAATGCTTTCATGCACCGACGGCAAAGCCATCTGACCCACAATATTATCCATTATAGAATAAATCACCATAATAGGCTATTATTAAGTATCTATACAAAAATATGAAAGAACATTAAATTACCATTACAAATCCATAAACCATTAAATAGTGAAAATAGATATAAATTTGTAAATGTCTCCCTACAAACACCACAACCATAGCCATAACCAAAACAAAAAAATTATTACCCGCAAAAACTAAGTAGCTTGCATGGTAGGGGGCATGATCCCCTTGCAAACAAACTTGAGTTGATACCAAGAGGTCTTCCAATCTTCTTACGTAGAGGCCAAAATATTGTATTGACTTTAAATATTCAAAAGAATATCCTCTACCTCCCTATAGTTATCTGAAACCTTCACCACCAAATAAAGCTTCTAAGAGTCTTCAAATGGTCTCACGATGCTGGTGAGTTGCAAGTCTACAACATTTCTCATATGATCGAACTGTTTCTTAATTTTGTTCTTCTTATTAGTTAATGGATTTAGTTGCATGTACAAGTTTTCTATTTGAAGCCTTCTATTTCCTTCTGCATCATTCTTCATGTCTATAGTATTGTATAGTTGTACAATTTGTGATGCTATAATATCTATGTGACCCTTAATATCCTTAGTATATTTAGGCCATTGCCTTTAAAACATGTATTCTACCACTACATCCTTTACACTTTTCTAAAAAAAAATTATGCTTTCTTGTAGTTGGATATGTGTTGTTGCACATCTAATCACCAAAACTTCTAGTCTATTCTCATCCACCTTCTTATCCACATCCTTCAAAACTTTGGCTTCCAATTTGAAAGCATGCTCCTTAAATCCATTAAGCATCAATTTTATTTTCTCTGCTCTTGACAAAGACTCATCCAAAAATACTTCTAGAAGTCCTTCATGAAGGACTTTCACTGCACCATTAATAAGTTATGAGCCCTATATTTGAGACTTAATAAAATTCTTGTGAGTAGAATGGTGAAGTTTATCACCCAAACAAATCATATGCAAGGGAGACAATCACTTCAAGTCCATCTGATCTTGAGACATTGATGCCCACTTTAGCATGTCCCATCCTAAATATCCCCTAGGCATGTTTTGCTTCGTGCCCACTTTGATTCTACTCACATAATCTTGAAATCTGCATTTTCAACTCATTCCTCAACCTCTGTTCAATTTTAAGTCCTCATTGACAAGACTAGGACGCCTTAGGTGGCCTGGTACTCGTGATTGTGACCCAAAATATGACCCCTCATTTCTTGCCTCGTGTGTGAGAAAAAATTCAAACACTTTATGTATGATTAGGTATAAAAGGAAGCCTACGCTGTCATTTGAGGGGGTCTACCTAAAATTCAAGTGATCTCTTCATTATAAAATCAACTCAATTCCAAGTGAACAAGCGATCAAGCATTCATCAAGCATTGAAGGGGAATTCAAGTTAAAGAACAACATTCATGGTCAACAGTCTGCATGACATCCTAAAACCTTGTGTGGGGATTCAAGAAAGATTCATCAGGGTATAATGTTCAATTTTAAGCATTATTAGATTAGATCTATCCTTTCCCTCAAAAGGAAAACCTTATACTTCAAGATTAATTCATAGCCCGAGGTTTGACCTAGGAAAGCCCCCATCAACAAACCTATTTTCATCATTTTATGTGTAGGAAATCGATCCAGGAGTTACGTGTGAATAATTTGGAAAAATAAATGATGATAATCAAACTCAAATTTTGATGGCATGAAAAGCAGAAGAGTAGGCCAGTTCACACCTCCTAGTCCCAAGAATTTTTGACAACCTTTTGATAGTAGATTTTGTGTACCATCCTAATCCAAAAAGAATTCATTTTGTCTACATCCAACAGGTGGAGGATCTGGTCGATCCACACCTCCTAGTCCCAACAATTATACTTGAACACTCTATCATAGGAGAAGAGATATGACTTTTAGGTATACTAAGGAGATGCTTACTATTAGTCATATGATAAGAGAAAATAGAAGAAATGTTAATACTAGTAGCTAACAAGTTGTGTAATGTTGGGTGATTCATGCTACATCATGGATTTCATTGGCTAGCAAGCTGTGTTATGCTAGGTGATCCATGATAGAGAAGATTAACAAACAAAACCATTTGTTCGCAAGGCAATCCAAAAACTCTACTACAAAATGGTTGTTGTAGTGACACAAAACACAAACAACAATAATTAGCAACACTTGCAAAGGTGTAAACAACAACAATGATCACACTAGCATTAATCCATGCTATTCCAAGTAACGAATCTCAAAAAAATAATAACCATGCCCTAGGGGATGCTATGTAAAACAACACATCTAGTTCGAGGACATAACATAAATGAATTAACACAAGAAAAAAGGAGAGCTCATATGCCTCCCCTGAAGCTATCAACAAACCTCTAGGTTGATATCTTAAGGTAGATAGTGATCAATGATAAGAACCTTCAACACCAAGAAGATACCCTTAATAAACATACATGCATTCCAAGCTAGGAAGAAAGATCATTGTACATGCCTCATTGCTATAAGAAAGGAAGAGATAGTTGTAAAACGGATATTTTTCAACAAGTGTAAAGGGATCATTTTAAACAGGGAGGAAGAGATATTTTCCTAAAGATGTCTACCTCCAAAAATAGAGGAGATATTTAATAAATATATCATCTTTTAAATTAAGAAATGGATGGGAAATTAAGAATACAAACCTTCCATATTGCACACTTCAAGGTATATTCAAACCTATTTGACTTAGGAAATCCCCCATCAACAAACCTATTTTCATCATTTTGTGTGTAGGAAATTGATTCAGGAGCTATGTGTGAAGAATTTGGCAAAGTAATTGATGACAATCAAACTCAAATTTTGATGGTGTGAAAAGTAGAAGAGTAGGCCAGTTCACACCTCCTAGTCCCAAGAATTTTTTACAACCTTTTGATAGTAGAATTTGTGTACCATCCTAATCCAAAAAGCATTCATTTTGTCTACATCCGATAGTCATTGCTAAAATCAGTTTAAAGTGTATTCATTTAGGGACCTTTCATAAAATATTCTCAACTTACACATCATAAAAGGATCTTAAAATATTCATTGTTTATAATGATAAGAATTTGGTTGTTCCATACACCTTCCTTTACTATTTTAGAAATATCATCGACCAAAATATTGTGCAACAGTAGTATGGAGTGCATTTCATCTATTTTATGCCCAAAGATTTCATCATACCACTTTCTTTTCAAAGGCACCCAAAATTTGATGTGTAGCTACTTCCAAAATCTCTAAAATAACCCTACTTCTTGGTGTTGGAATCAGTTCTAAGATTTTATAACAAGGGTTTCTATATTTTAAATGTCTATATTAAAATATCCATAACAGCCCCAACATTCAACTGTTGTGCTGGTATATAAAAAATATATGCATATCAAACCTTGTTCCTAAAATCTTTATTTTTTGAAATCATGAAAATATTACATAATTTAAATGAAGGCAACCAAAAGAATCCAGAGAGATAAAAAAAATCTATAGAGCAACTATTTTATAGACCTCAGATACAAATTTGTAGGGTGGAACAATACAAAATTAAAGGTAGTCATTATGATGATTTATTTGAGGTCATTATGATGATTTATTTGAAGGTTCATAAGTTAAAGGTAGTCACTAACATATAAAGAATGAATAAAGGTCACTATGATGATTTATTTGAAGGTCATTATTATGATTTATTTGAAGGTTCATAGGTTAAAGGTAGTCACTAACATATAAAGAGTGAATAAATTGAAGAGCCTGATGAATTGCCAGCGTAGCATGAGGATGTATGATGTTAACAATAGCGAAATGATATTATGATGGTGGCGAAACTACAAAAAGTTTTGATCATATTTTTATTGAGCATGAAAGCAACTACCTTGAGCTCATGAATGATAGGCATTGTGTTGTAGAGTATCAACCCTTGTTGAACAAGGGTGTCACATTTTTGAGGCTCGATCCGTACAAGGAGACATTTTGTGTATATGAAGTGGTTTCAATTAGCCATTTTGTGTATAAGTAGAGAGGACAAGTCGATGTCTTTGTTTATTTGCCTACAAAACAATGAAAGAGTTCCTAATCAAGGAAGACACACGTCCAAGCAAGGAGAGAATTTGGATTGAGGATAATTCTATGCAAGAAAGGATATCAAGTTATAAAAGATAAAAATCAACAAAGGTAAAGTGGATCCTTAAAAAAGAGGAACAATTGACAACTATTATTCTTGCTCCATAATGTAGACACAAGAATAACTAGGCTATTAAGTTTCCTCCCAAGTATGATTACACATGAAATTGTAGTACCATGAATGACAATGAGCCCCTAATAGGTAATTAAGCTACCGATGTCATATAGCAAGATAAAAATATAATAGGTTATAAATGTCATTTATAAGGGATATGATGAGTGTATAACTCACTGTCACCTATTATTAAAACATTACTAAAACTACAATAAGTTGTTGAATTTTAATCTCCAAATCATGACATTCATTGGTGGAATAGTTGATGATGCTTGAAAAAAGGATTGTCCTAATTTTGTTTATGGTTTTTTCTTCAATTATCTCTTGTTGTGATTTAAGTTGTTGGAAAAGTCATAGATATATTAGACAATGGGGGAGGTGGTGTCAACAAAGGAGGAGGATAGAAACCTAAATCTTCTTTAGAAAAATGTAATGTATATTTCTCATGAACCTCCACACTTCATTGCACACATCCTAAATCATGTCTATTGCACCCATGTGTATAATTAAATGTGGTATTTAAATCATGTCTAGAGGAGTGTGTTCGTTCATATTTTACAAGTTTAAAGATCCTCAACCATCATCAAGACATGTGTTGGAAGAAGAGGTTGGAATAGATTTAGAAGAAGCTT